>NC_051177.1:111854025-112151555 GCF_013339695.2 Rhipicephalus sanguineus
TTACCTTTTGAAGACGAAATCTCGAAGGCGTGGATGCCATCAAAAGCACTAAAGCTTAATAGTACGTTGAAAGTGGCAAAGCATGCTGATTGCTTGTGCTTGAAAGCACTACCTTGCACTAGATTTTCGTCAAAGGAAACGCTCAAAGGTATGAAGTGCACCCCCACACAAAGCTCGCGCCTGCCTTCAACCAGCTGCGTGTCACGCAAATTACGTCCGCAAAATGAAATAGGTGGGCATCACACTGCAGAATACACGCAGTTAGTGTACTTACTCGCGCATTTTCACTCGGCTCCTAGTTTTTCTGCTTGAATCACAGCTATCCACTCGCGGCGAAGCTGAAAACACCGCACCGGCACTATTTCCGTGGCGCGTCGTAATCGTCGCAGACAACGCTAATGTCCTCTTGTTGCGCTGCTTGTTTTGACATCCAGAGACGACGCAGTAGTGCCCAGACGAGCTCTTATACGCTGAAGCGGCGTGACCGGGCACTTTTTCGCACTTTAAAGCCTCAGAACTGCAGCTTGCCCTGTTTACATGGTGCAGCCCGCCCACGCCTTGGCAGCCCCGGTCAGCCCGGCGTCTGGGTGCGAGAGTATCCGCTCGGCTCGCCAGCAGCCTGGGTGCGAGACAGGCGTGCTCTGGTGTATACGAAGTAGGCTTCGCTACGTCGTCGGCACCAAGCCGGCCGGCGGCCGGTGTGAGTGCGTTGCCGGTGCAGGTGAAATAAACGTTGCGTAGAATATGCTTCACAGAGAATAATGTCTTCTGGAATAAAGTACAGGTCAAACTGTGTCTTTCTCTACATGCCACAACTGTTGTCAAACATCTAGCGTGAAGGCGAGACGAATCAACTTGCGGCCGGCGGCGTACAGCGAGCGACTTACGAGCATGGTGAAACAGCTGTGCCTGCAGGTGCCAAAAGTCATACAGAAGTCCCCTGCTACGGCATTCGTAATTATATATCTTGGTATTCTGTCGTTAATCCCCGAATTTTTGTCTTTTTTCTGCTGATACCACTGCGAGCTGCATGTTTTAATTGAGCTGTTTTTTTTTCCTCCCGGGTGCTCATTTTAAAACAGAAAACGCGTTCAGAAATGTATTTATGCATGCTGAGTGCTAGAAGTAAAAGCGTGAAAGCAAAGCGACCGTTGCGGAAGTTTAGAAAGCTTAAACACCGAGGCTTCCCACACACAACCCCAGCGATAGCAGCGTTCGCATCGCCTCTCAAGCACAGCTGCGCTTCTGGCGGCGGCCGCTGGCTCCATATGAAACTGACGCGGCAGTTTCGTGACCATAAGAAGCATTGAATGACTCTGGTCATACTCACGGCCCAATCTGAGTCTGAGTGAGTATGAGTGATTCGACTCATGGGTGAGTTTGCCGACCAATGGTTGTGAGCAGGGACGTAGCCAAGGGGGGGGGGGGGGGGGGGTTCAAACCCCCCCCCCGAATTTTTTCAGTTTTGCTTGCGCATATATACACGCGCACATACAAACGCACGCACGAACATACATAAAGTATGGTTGAACCCCCCCTCCCCCCCGAAAAAATTTCTGGCTACGCCCCTGGTTGTGAGTAAGAGCTCGTGTTGTGCCCTTTCTTGTCCCTGTCGTCTTAGCGCTTGTAATTTAAAGTTATGAAGAATAACGAAACGACAAGAAGTGCCTTGTACTCTAATGTATGATGGCAGTTTTGCGAGCGGGAAGAGTAAGTTTCGCTGCAACACTGTTTCTAAAGTGACACCTTCATATAGAGGTATAAGCTGTTGCTTGGGAGAGCGTCGTTGCATTTCTGCTTTTGCAATTCTCTTTAACGCTTCATGGTCATCTCTGTATGAAACTTCAACGGTATATGATAGGGAGGTACAATACGAGCATTGTTGCTTGTCGGCACAGTTACAAAGCTTCCAGAGTAAATATTAATGATGAAAACAGTATAAGAAGGCGGTTCAGGAGTCCGAGAAGCTACCTCTGTGATTACCGACGGATTAGCCTATGCGAGGCACATTCAAACACAGCTTCCGTGGAGCGATTTACTTGGCGATTTTCTTTACTATCAAGCAGTTTTCGTGACCTTCACGTGAGCTCAACGTATCAAAGAGGCATTCGAAGGCAGTTTAAGTTAAGAAATGACCGTGAATTGTATTTATGGGAGAACAAAACAGAATTCTTCCTCTGTGCAGGGAATACGCGAAAATAAATGTGGAGCTTGAATTTCCTGTCGTATGTCATTGAGACATCCTTATAATTGCATTCAGTCGACTTGGGACAAGTTTGTTTAGAGAAAAGGATTATGCAATATTTATAAGATGCCATTGACTAGATATATAGTCAATGGCATATAGGGAAGAACAATGACATCACCCAGGGAAGAACAGTACCCTTAGACTCTTCTCATTGTTTATACGTCACATATCGTATATGTACATGGCATTTCTGATTATTTTTCTCTTTTCTTATTCTTTTATTCGTTGTAGTTTTTCTTCTTTTGGTGTTTTTCTTCAGTACCACTATCGTGTTGATGGGATAGCCGGCTCTTACGTAGCCTACCTTCCCACATTTTTGTTTTTTTCATATCTAAATAAAACAAGACTCCGCCGTGAAACGTAGACAATTCAGTGTGTCCACCACAGATAACACAGTGTAGCTAAAGCGACGTCCCATCCAACACTGCTGACTTCGTGCTCCTTGAAAAGAACGCCGTACGGTCAAAGATACCTCGTTAGCTGCCAGCTCGTGAAAAGATCACGTGCTACGTGACGCCAACCGGCAGAAAAAGAGTGTTCCACACTCGCCGCCATGGCTGTGATCGGCGCTGACTAACACTGCTTTGGTTTAAATGCACATATATACCCTACAAAGTGGACGGAAGGATGACCGCCGCCTCGCTCAGTGGTGGAGCATCGAGCGCGTTATTCAGAGGTCGCAGGATCGGTCCCTGCCGGCGGCAAGTTATCTTTTCGTCCACTTTACTTTCTTCACATTTATATCCTAATTACTTCAAATAACATCCCCTGTACTTTCCTTGGCATTATTGTCTGTTAGTTATTGTTAATACATGTGTCTAACAAAGAAAAAATAGCCCTTAAAAGTCATCTCCTTTCCCTCGTGGAAAGGAAGCATTCGTGTTACCGCAACGGAGTTTACGTGAACTCAGTGCTAGTGGCTCTCACCTGTGCCCCCGAACGTCTTTCTCACTGTCGACGTCGTCATAAGGTTTTTCTCCTGAAGGCCGTCGGCGACAAAGCCGCTGACCACGACGGATACCATCATCAGGAAGTAAGGGATCTCCTTTGCGTACCGGATCTGCACAGACAAAAAAAAATGAAACAAATGATTTCCTATTTAAATATCCGAACCAAAACTGCAGAGCGATGTTGAGAAGCATGACGAACGTTTAGTCACGAACGTCACGAACGTTCGAAGATGAGAAGCGCTACGAATGTGATTCACCACTGAAGTTTACGATAAAAGAAAAATGGCAAAGCTTGGACTAAGTCGCGCAAGGCTTGAAACATCGAAGCTGGACGATTCCGAAGTGTAACCTGGTTGCTTCTACAGAAGAATTCTAGGTTCAGAAGAATTCTCCTAGGTTGTCGCTAGGCTTTAGTTAGGTGATATTAGGTTGTTTATAGGTTGTTGCTAGGTGATGCTAGGTTGTTTCTAGGTTGCTTCTCAGCGTAGTTAAACCACAGATGAGTTAAACCACAGTTAAACTACGAGTTAAACCACGTACGAGTTAAACCACAGTTCGAGTTAAACCACAGACAGCCACAGACACGACACGAATGTCCAAATTCTATAGAGACAGAAACTCGCGCTGAAACCAAGCGTTCGCACTTCCCGTAGATCTACGGGCACGTCGTCGTTCGCGTAGGGCTTCCATCGCTTTGGGGTCTTCTCGCAGCCATCATTGCCTATCCCGTTCCCTAGTATTCTCTCGTTGCACGTACCGCTGAAGCACTCCGTACAGATGCTTCAGCGAAGCTGAAAGGTGCGGTCACGGTGTTTAATCATTGGGTTAATCCCGACGGTTTATTAAAGCTTTCCTCAATTACTGGGCACGCCTGTCTATAAATCTTAATTGGTGTTTGCCGTCCGTCTGTTGCCTTCTTCATTTTCAGTAGACCAGCGGTGGGTAGTGGGATTTGCTCAATTTCTGTGGCACATACCCGTTCATGATGATGATAGTTCCTTTTACACGCACCTTCTTGCACAGACCAAAGTTTTTACGACCGGCTTAAACAGCTTCGCTGTTAAAATAAAATATTGCCATTTCTGAAGTTAGGTTTCCTTATTTCCATGTTTATTGGAATGTAAACCGAGCCATGATCTTTCATTTGACAGCTGTAAAATCGGCTTACTTACTACGCGCAAATTGCGCCTTGAGGTCAGAGATACAATCGCATTAAGGTGTGGCTTTCCCTTACGGCATGGCTTCTGAGCAGTAGCGATTTTTCTTGAGGAGCGGCTTTACAGCATCACGACTATTCCTACCGGAAAGCCCCACCTCAGGGCGAAGTTATCTGTCTCGTTACCTCCTGTCGGCGAAAACACGATATTTCGCTTTCCGGCAAGCAGCGAAATGTTATACATTTGCCGAACTCAAGAACAATGATTATAGCATATTCTTCCGTGTAACGCGCACTGCGATTTTGTTTTTATGTAGCAGCAGAGTCATAGTGCCACACAGACTGCTCCCAATACGCTTTTTTTTTTTACCGAGAGAACCAGCGAGCCGCTGTGTAAGTAGTGTATGCCTCGTGCCTGATCGCGCTTCTTGTGGCAGCGCGACACATGCGTCTCGTGCACGAGCTCGAGACAGTAGACTGACCTGCGAGGCTTGGGAGAAGTGTGTTCGTGAAGAGACACTTGTGTGGAACGCTCTAGCGGACACTCATTTTCCACATCTACTTTTCTGGGCACAAGTTCGCGCACAATAGACCAGTGTTTGCGTGTCCCCTTCTCTGATACATCACAACCGTGCTGAATATATTCACATTGCTCCTTGAGGTGCGGCTTCATGGCACTATAAATGATGCCTTGAGGGTAAGCTTCGCGGCATTGCGATTTTAGTTTTCGTGAAGCGACACTTCAAGGCGAAGTCCTCAGCTATATAAAGGCTTTATTACCATTTAATCACCCCACCCTCGTCCAAACCCCGCGTGTTGAAGCTTTCTTCTTGCCTTTTTGTTGAAGCTCATTTCCCCTTCTTCATTCGAGTCGACATTTCCCGTTTTGGTTGTGCTAATAATCAGCGAATGGAGCATGCGGTCACAGCGAAACCATAACTCTGATCACGATGAGCTTAGGACCGCAGTGCTTTACAGCGCGGCAGAAAGTGAGGACGTCACAATCGCCGAAGCAGAGTTGCCTGCAGGCGCTACTGATAGAATGTTGAAGTGTTTGATAATCGAAACTTGGCTTCTGCAATTGACGCGCACAGTTGACTGGTAGAATGACGGCCGACGCAGTCGGCCATCATTCGCTATATAGACACCGATGGTTATTCATTGCATAGTCATTATTGATTAGCTTTAACACACACACACACACACACACACACACACACACACACACACACACACACACACACACACACGCACGCACGCACGCACGCACGCACGCACGCACGCACGCACGCACACACACACACACACACACACACACACACACACACACACACACACACACACACACACACACACACACACACACACACACACACACACACACACACACACACACACACACACACACACACACACACACACACACACACACACACACACACACACACACAAAGAACGACTGTTTGCTCTCATGGGCCACCGTCCTGTTTTTTACAATATTACTTGTCGACAGAAAGGCACGTCACGTTTCCCGAGAGCAGCTGAGCCATCGAAACGTGAATGGCATGGGCGCACATTCTATTCCTCATATGTTAACAATAGATACCCTCCCCCCACCCCCCTTTTTCCCCCTCGTGATTTGCATGGAAAGGAGTTCAACAACGCAGCTCTTTGTGGCGAGATGTCAGGAAGCGCCGCCGTCTTAAAATAAAAAGGCAGCAGCCATCGCTACTAGAGCAAATAACGCCCTTTGCGCCAACAACACGAATCGATGCTATTTGAGTCTTTATAAAAGTTACTTCACTGCTACAGACTCCATTGTCTGCGTTGTGGCGGCTGGCGCTCGCGAATGCTGTTACGTTTACGAGTACTGAAACGTTCACAGCGCGGCATCGAACGAAAGGCACCCTCACCTCATCGTTGTAGTACCACTGCATGATGTGAAGCAAGGTGTTGTAGGTCCACGTACGGCCGAACGACGCGAGCAGAATGGCCCACACGGGACCCGAAGACAGGATGGAGCGCATTGGAACGCTGGTCGGCTGCTGCTTGGGATCCGGGATGAGTGGAAGTAAGGAGAAATTCATCAGAAAGGTTGCACCAGGATTTTAGACTACTTTGGCTTTGGCTTTAGAGTTAGCTTTAGGGCTTTGGCTTTATTAGTGGCACGAGCGACGAGTGACACTCTTGTTTCCCTTCCAAGGACTTCCGGTCGACCACTTACTTCCCGTTTTCCGAATGATCAGAAAAAGTCTCGTAAAAAAATAAAACTGGTACGAAATCAACGGTTCTGGTTCTAGTTGAGAGTAATATTGGGTACAAATGATATCGGAGCACAAGCTTACTGAACATAAAAGTCAATTAAGTCTCAGGATAATTACCGAAAATTTATTCCAACTGGTTCATTGAAAGAGCAGAAGGTGTTCCTGTAACCAGCTGGGATCGTTGTGGCACCTGGGTGGTGACCTCATAAGGGGGTGACATCGACATGAGAATAGATAAGCTATGTATACGTGACTAGGCAACAAGCCTCAGAAGAGGCGGGACAACAATACTTAATGAAACAATAAAAAAAACGAGAAAACGCAACGTAACAAACAGAATGGAAAACAAAAATCAAGTACATTTCCGAGAACAGAAAGGCGCTAGGAGAAATACCACAAAATGCTATTATTTTTAATAAATTCCTTAAATATCGACGCATTCATTTCAGTTGCAATGGCAGGAGGCTGCCGGTTCGACTCAATAATGGTTTTATCTCATAACCATCTCCTTCATGGCCTCATCCAAGAACTGCTCTTGCTTCGGACGTCAGCTTTGCCAGGCATCTTTTACCTGTATGTCCTATTTACCCTTAGAACCTACGCTAAGTGTAACAGGCAAAAAAGAAATGCCGACGAAGAATTACCGAGAAAGGAATGTGCTCCTGCGTCTGAAGCGAGTCGATTATGTAGATCTTTTCCCTCGTTGACACCCCCGGATGCTTGGATGGCGTTTCGGATACGAGAAGGAACCATGGCAACACCCATAGGATGCCTAGCATACCTGGAACAGTAACATAACAAAACAACGAGTGACCACTTTGATCCCTTACCCTTGAGTTAAGACACGCACACTACCTGTTTCAATCTGTCCTCTTTACAACTTCTATTATCACCACTCCAGTGCAATGTAGCAAACCGGTAGAGTGGCGTCTAGTTAACCTCAATCTCCCTCCCTCCCTCTCTCTCTCTTGATCAAGCCACAAGATGCCTCATGCCCGCTGTTCTTTAGAGCAAATAACGCCTTCGTTACATTTTGCACGATCGAAAACTGTGAGAAGTGTGTTACGCCATGTGGTACACCATGATAAATTTTGAACCGGTCAATCTTGCAGGCAGTGACGCGTCATATGGGTTGTTTGATGCCTACATAGTATAGAAGGTGCAGGATTGGGGTCATGAAATACTCGCCTTCGAAACGTCATACCGCCGTTACTGCTCGAGAGTCGATTCGCCTCTATAGAGACGCTTATTAACTAAAGTACGCAAGAAGCACAGCAAGAATGTCTGTTCATGTTCTCCTTCCAGTTCGTTCTCGCTGCGTCCCTCCTTGATTTATGCGGTAAGGAACCCTAGAGCTATGAAACACACTCCAGTCGCTGATATATATGCATACAGATATGCGTGAGGCTAAGCTACGACAGCTGGAGTCCGAACCACGAACCGTAGAGAAGCCACAACAGCGAATAAAAGCTGACTCAGTTGGTCCACAAGTAAACACGGCAACGTTGTCAACGTCTTTACTCTGTTCAACGCGACACTATCGATGTCCATGCAGATCCAGCGGCGGACTTTGACAATGTGTACACATGCCGCGTGCATGGTGCCTTGTGCCGACTTCACTAACACTTCAAAATAGTGGGTTGTTTGGCTAGTTGGTTCAGCATATTGCGAAAAGAAGCGCTAAAGCGGTTAAGAAGAAATTGCATATGACGTATTCCCTGTCTTTCCTGAGCGTCTTTCCTGTCCTGTGCACTTTCTTCTGAATCACTAATGTGTTCCGCTTCGTAAGATTCAGTAACGCACTCCAGCAATCACAGAATGACTGTGCCTTCGAAAATCCCTGTCCCTTGAACACTGAGTTGATCCGTTAATAGAATACAGAAGGAAGGGATGCGCGTAGCAGGCGACGCAAGATTCTGCGCTATATACGGCTCGTAAAATCACAGCTTTGCGCTTATTCACGTGGGTGCGATGCCTGGTATATGATGTATGACGATTATCTGCACGTGCTTCTGTCACAGAATAAGGTTACAACGTGTCAAAAAAAAAAAGAAGAAGAAGAAGAAGAAGAACCTCACTCACCGTAGAAGTAGAGCCCCGCTGTCGAACTGAAGAGACTTTCGAAGACAGAGAAGATTTGAAAGCTAAGTAAGCTGCCGAAATGTAGACCTGCGAAGGAAAACAAAAATGCCGCTGATACCAGAGGCCACGATGCCACAGTATACGACCCTCACACGCCAAAGGAGAAGTCGCATAGTCACACTGCGTAGTGAATCTGCACCTCCCGATAATACGTATACAGCGACACGAGCGGCAGCTGCGTGAACTTTGGAAATATGCTGACAATCTACAACGCTTCAAAAGGTGCTGGGTCATGTAATAGGAAAACTGGAAATTGTGGTCTCTGAAATGTATGCATTCACATGCTCAATATAGGGGCCAGCCGTTTAAAATATGTCAGCCCCCAAGAGAAGAGGGTACTACAGGTGTCTCGCGACTCTCATGTGGCCTTCGCCTCTCAGAAATTACCTATTTCTGAAATTTCCATCACCAACTCAAGGAGCAACGGCGGCGAAGCATACCGACATGAGAGGGTTACTGCACATATGCTTCGCTTCCACCGAGAAGACGGCAGCTTATATTCATTGAAGGCAGCCGTACATTTACGAAATTAATCAACGAGACCAGACCCTTACAAAAACGGGAAAGATGACACATGTAACATCCAATAATTAAATAAAAGAAGGTAACGTCGTTAGCGAGAACGCAAGGGCGGCAAATTCGAAAAGAATGAGCGCGAACGGAAGCGCTAATGGAGGCCCATCGTAGCTCCATTTCTGCCGACGTCAGCAAGGAGTCTCGATCTCCTGGGATAATGAACTGCTGCTACGATAAACCAATGTTTCTGACGTTACGCGCGGGGCCACTGCGACTGCTCACGTGTTTTCTCCCTCTCGTCTCTCTATCTTCTATCTCTCTCTCTTTTTTTTTTTTTTTTGCCTAAGGAGATGGAACAATATGCCGTCAAGCGCACGGCCGACGGCGATGATGGCAATGAGACATTCGCGAAGGAGCGCTCCGACGTTGAAAGAAGCGGAAATTGATGCTTCAAACTTTCGCGTAACGCTTTAAATGAAGAACCGATCAAGAATTGATATAAGATGGGCGTTTCTAAATTTTAATGAACCCTGGAAAGGGGGAGCGGGTGTCGGAGCCTTCAACCAAAGCAAAAGAGATGGTGATCTCAGATTTTTTTTATATATTACGTGTGTGAGAGTGTGCGTTTTGACAGGTTATTTTAGTAAGGAACGAAAGAATAAAGGCGGGAAAATAGTGCTTCTTATGAAGAGAACTGCTTCTCAGCCTTAAACTTTAGTTTCAGCACTGGCGTGCGCGCGCGCGCTATTCGTTCCGTTCCTGTGACGTGGCGGTGGTATGTGTTACAAAATTTCTTTTCTTTTCTTCCTTTCTCGTGCTCGGAAATAGTCGACAAAAAACACGTCAGCACGACTCCACAGTGCTACGTCCATCAAAATTCTTTAATTTGTTTCTGTTTTTTACGAGTATCTTTATTCGTGAAAGCTGTAAAGTAGCCCTCGATGTCCGCGACACAGCGTTCGCAACATTGTTTCTTGTCTCCTCCTGCATTCGGATTCTGCGTGGAAGATGAAAACGCCAGAATTATTGTTGAGAACGCCAACGCCTTGTCTTTAGCGATGTGCTCTATTATGCGCAGTGTTGTCGGACGCTTCCAACGTGTTTCAAGGCGACAAGCAGACGTTACTTAGCAGAGACTTTCTCTCTCAAAGTTGCCACCTGCACTTGAACCGTGATTCGAACTCTTATTAAAGTTCGTGGCCGGTTCGTGGCCGTCCGCCCCAAGGAACACCGTCAGAGGCTGCTGGAGAACTAGTAAAACATTTATTAGTTAAAACAAACTTCAACGGTAACGCAAAATAACAGTAAAACTTCCGGCCCTTAACCTTGGCCCCGGCGGGGCGCACGCCGCGTACACGAGCGCTCTCCGCGACCAGTCTGTCGGCCACCCCCTCTTGGCTGTCCACGGTCACTTCTTATATCTTGTTCCTGGCGCGTGGAGCATGCGCACTGCCACCAGAGCATGCCTCGTGACGCAGCCATTGGGGGCGAGGGTGTTTATCGGCTGCGATCCCCACAAAGTGTGCATGTGGATGTGCGTGCGTGTGTGTGCGCGGGTGTGTGTATGTGCGTGTGTGTGATTCGAACTCTTAAAGTGTGCTGTGGGTGTGCGTGCCTGTGTGTGTGTGCATGTGTGCGTGTGCGTGAGTGTTTGTGCGTGTGTGTATGCGTGTCTGCTGTCTGTCTGTCTGTCTGTCTGTCTGTCTGTCTGTCTGTCTGTCTGTGTGGAAGTACGACAAAAAATAATTTCGTCTGAGCTGCGGTGCAGGTGTAGAGCTTTGTGAATCTCATATACTGCCAAGGAACACATATTCGCCATGAGGGAGATCAAACCTGAATGTTCGTTCGAATCAAATGTAATGGGACTAACACAATCTAATTTAGGTCAAGTAATTCGAACCACCAGTTCAATGGCGATAAAAGTAATGTTAGCCAAAGCGCAAGATAAAAAAAGTACGAGGCTTCCCATGGGAAGGTGTCGATGAGCTTAGCGAATTAGCGTTAAAAAGGCATCATTGGTGGTCATTTACTCAAGGTCATTTACCATAAGTCGCGTATAGCGCTTAACAACATCATCGTTGATATAAATGCCCAAGCAAACGTCGCAACAGCATGTCAGGCCATTAGCTACAGGCAAGAGCATACAGCTGAACTCCAGCGGCGCTGATTTAAGCACACCCTGTTGAAAAGTACCAGGTCCTGGAACTTCGCTCGCTTACCGGCGTAACCAGCGGCGAACATCCGCGTTCTTTCCAAAGGTGGTGCCCAGTACCTCAGTAAGCTGAAGAAGGCCGGGAAGGTCAGCCCCTGCAGATGTAGATCACTATTTTAATATGCATATATCCTGCTGCCCTACGCATGTAATCTTCCGCTCAATGTGTTTAGAAAAAACTAGCAGTTCCGTGTACGAATACAGCAAATGAGCGATCGAAGCTCCTTAGAAATGGGACGCAAACGACTATGCGCCTGATCTCTCTGCTGGATTTGATGAAGGCGGTAGGGTGGGGAGAGCGTCTGTTGCGCTCGCTGGCGGGAACGACCGAGTGCGGCACGCGCTGCGCAGGGAGGGAGACAGGTGGGAGAGTGGTGTGAACGTTGATGCGCCGAGGAGCTTTGACGGCGGCGATGGAACGCCGCGCGCGCTCATTGTCTTTCTGCGCCGGCGCCGGGTGGGGAGACCGTCTGCTACTACTTTCGACAAAGCACCCGTAGTGCGCTAGAATGATGGTTTTCATTTCACAATCCACGATAAAGGTGGTGAAAGTGAAGACAACCATTATAACCAGTTGTGCACAGAGCTCATTTCTTTTCACCTCGAATTTCTGGTACGCTAGAACGAAATCGCTCAAGGCCTAAAGATTTCCTCTTAAATCACTGGCCACTGCAACCCAAAGCGATGCTTAAGAGAAGGAAGCTTCAACGGCGACGGCGGGGTGCAAGCATAAGAAGCTTCACTCCTAAAAAAAGGCTTGACAATTTAGAGTACCATGTATGCTACTATATGGGACAGTGACAGGCTGCCCCTAACGCATCGTGACGAAATGGGGAATTCAACAAGCTCCTTATCTACTAGCGTGCTCGTCGAGGCCTCCCGAGGTTGGTGGTCTGATCTTACCATAAACGTACACCCACCTCTCCCAGGTATAGGCGCTCTTTCGAGACCTCGTTTAAACCGGTGTTTTACAAGTCGTATTGGACCTCTAAATAAATACGAACCATTTAGACCGACGGAGAAAAACCTTAAGCTGAGCGGCACTTATAGTCCTTCAATGTTCGTGTTATTGCAGGTTACAGGGTCCTTTCGAAGGTCCTTTGTCTTTTCCGACGTGCTTAAACCTGCGCTCTTACCGTTCGTTTTCTCTCGCAGCCCACCGACACCGTAGATACAGGTGCCTGTCCTGTGTAATGCTCTGTGTAACACCTGCCCTGTATAACATCGTTTCCGCTTCTGCTGGTATCTACCTTCCGCTTCTCCGTCCGAGATCCCTTCGATTCCTTCGACACCGTCGATGACTCCACCTACTACGTTACCCAGCGCAACCGCACATGGTGGATTTCATAAGCACAGCGCTGAAAGGCCTCAGCAGAGGGACTGTGGACTGCGAGGGCCTCTGAGTATACAAATACGTCCGAGTATACAAATAAATACTCTCTCTCTCTCTCTCGAAATACGGAATATAGTTTCACTTCAAAACAAAGGGACCAGTAGGAGATACGGAGTTTGTCTTGTACACAAAGAATTATATAAAACAGTAAGGCTTATCGCATCGTTAGTTACATCAATGTTGTCCACAGCTGAAGGTCCGGTCAGCTGAATAACGTGCAAATAAGCATAACTTAAAGATGATCGTGCCTGGCTCACCAGCACCACTGCAGCAATACGATATCTGCAACATCACTTCCCTAGAACACAGCATTCTGCAGAGTGCTGCGTTCGTTGTAGGAGTGACCCGCCGCTGTACAGCTTAGCGGGTATAGATATGTTCACGGGAGCGCCAAATTGCGCAAACGGCAACGCAGAGCGCAGCGGTATGCGGTAAGTGCAGCTGGAGTTGCAGTGTCACTAGGCAGTTTTAGAATAGCGTACGCAAAGTTTAGCGTTAGCTTTTCACGCAACTGCGCATGCGTCGTACGCTAACCGCTTGAGGGCTCCCGTTAAGTGACGGAAATAGCGGACCTCAAACGGTAACGCTAACTTAGCGTACGCTATTCTAAAACTGCCTACTATAAGGTTTTTTTGACGTACACTAGCGCGCATTTGATTTTTCCGCCTATGAGAGTAGAGGGTAGAGGCGAAGCGAACGTCCCGCATTCAGTCGTTCATGGCCTCCGAGATTGCGCGCCGGCATATTTCACGTTGCTGACACGACCTGCAGCAGTCTATTGTCATCGTGACACAAGTATAGGGCCCACCGGAAATGTCAGCAGGCGAGCACGGGATTATTTGTAAAAAAACAAAGCTGTTGACCGTGGTTAGTGCTGTCGACTGCTGTTGTCTAACCGAATACGTCACTTTCAGTCGACCAAGTGACTTCCGGGTACGCGCTTCCGGTTCAACCTTCACTTCTGGTTTCTACTGTGGATGTGCAGTTCACCACTTCAAACGATACTCAACTACCTTCCGATCTATAGACCGCTTCCGGTTGTAGACGAGCTATGGAAGCCACCTGAGGAAGGTCTGGTATCAGAAACGGTCTTCGAGAACGTGAACATCATACACTGTTACAGGAAGTGGCTGGGAGAGGCACCGGAATACGCGACTTGTCGCGCGTTCTGGGCCTTGATTTAAAGAAAGATGCGAAGCAGCTTCGCTCTATGTAGATTCCAACACGGACCGTTGGATCTGCAGCAGTTTTTGTACTTTACAGAAAATTGGTGCGCGTGCCCTTACCCCCGGACTGGTCCACTATGGGGCAACACCCAACATCCCCCCACCCCCCTCCGCCTTTTCAAAAAGATGGCTGGCTCTCTCGTAAGGTCGATTCCACGAAAGATCGAAAAAGGGTGTATATTTGATGTTTCCGATTTTCCTGATAATTTTGTATGTTGTGCACATATGACTGCACAGCACGAAATCGCAGTTCGTTTTCAAATAAAAATTTTTTTCAACGTAGGAAAATTCGACAAGTGTCGCCGGTTGACGACGACCATTTTACGAAGAGTGCGTTTTCGTAAATTCGCAATCATGCTGGCAGCCACTGTAGCTATATATTACAAATATCTTTCTTTTTGGCGGAAGTAGAAGTAAAGAGGAAATAGCTCTTATCATTTCATGGAATTCTGAGTAAATTATGTATTTTTAAAAATTCACGAAAAACGCTGCGTTTTTGAAAATTAGTCAAATTTGGGACGCTGTGGCTACTTCTGTGAACATCTTAGATTGTTCGTATTTGCAGTATGAATAGACCTTTATGTGAATAATGAACCTCTGCATTTGTATTTCTGTAATAATTTTCAAAGTAGTAAATTTTCATGCTCGAAACACCAAAAAGAGAAAAGTGTTCCTCCATTCAAAAATCTATAATAAAAAAAAACCCAATCTCAATTTTGTTCAATGTCCCCCAAAATGTTCTCAAAGGACTGCAGAATGATATTATGAAAAAACATGTTGCATCATTTTTATTACAACAAAAGCAGAAAATGTCAAACATTGTGTTTCCAGAGCGTGGTGGCTACTGCGCAAAGGACATCTCTAGTAACAAGAAAATACAGTAACACGTCTTTTTTCTTTTCTGAGCTTCGCTAAACAACAGTAATGATCTATGGTCGGAAATTGGGAACTGTTTTGTAAAGAAAAAGACCGTTCCAATTAAATGCATTCGCGTGGTTTGCGACTTCACGCCAGTGTTAGACATCCCTCAGTCCACAGTATGCACTTTCAGTTGTAGCCTCCTTTTCTTTCATCTATTTCAGTTGAGTATAATTCATATCTTGAGTGCTAAAGAACGCATTCCCTCCATGCGTCTCTTATGATGATGTGGTGTGCCAGAATTGAGAGATTGGTATAAAAGCCAAGGTCTCTTCATGAATGGAAATGAATTTCTGGAGAGCGGTCGCCAAGAGGTGTGGTTTTTGTTGGCCCAAATGTGTACATTGTCAAACCTTATGTGATCAATGCAGTGTTTAAAAAGAATCGATTACGTGAAGATTGGTGGCAGCAGTTCTGGCCACGGACAAAACACGTTTTGTTTGCATTGCATCTGCTTTGTTTTGCATATCCTTCTTTCTCTTGAAGAAGTGCTGGCAGATCTGGTTTCCCTCTTGAATTGAGCGCGCATCCTGCTTCATGACCCTCCGCAAAAGAGTCTCGATCCGATATCTTCTACGTAACGAAAATTCTGCTGCAGCGGAATTTTCTTTTTGTGCACCATGAGGCAGTCCGTACAAAATCTCGGCCATGGCTATAACGCCTACCCATAGCCACCTTCAGAGCGTAGGATAGTGATCGCATCAAAGTGAAGCATATTTTGGATGCTTAACTTCTATCTCAGGTGGTGTTTGGCTGACTGGCACAGCCGTACTCGTTGCTGTCGTCTGCTCAGGCGGGCGTCCATCGCGCCGCCCTTTGCACCTGTCCGCCTAACGCATGCTACTCCGTTTACACGAGTGCTTGTAGCGCGGGCCACACGATCTGCACGGTGCGGATCCAGAGACCGGGCGGGAGAGCGAAGAGCGGTGAAAAATGTATCGTGTAACCAACGCAATCGACACCCCAGCTTTTTCTCGTGCATAGCGACAAAGCCTGGCAAACAATGTGTGGCTGCTGTGCTTAGGTTGCACTGCGGTACTCGCCGTTCACCACTGCCGCCATTTGCGATTTCTCACATTCTTACAATGCATGATCGACTCAGCTACACATATTTCGCGTTTAGCTTCGTTGCTTTTATATAAGCGCATTTACTAAAAAAAAAATTATCCAGAGGAATCAAAATGTCCGTGCTGCCCGTCGACGAGGAATGTAAGTGGTGTCGCAAATGCATTTAATTGGAACGATCTTTTTTTTTTCTTCACAAAACAGTTCCCACTTTCCAACAATAGATCATTACTGCTGTTTAGCGAAGCTCAGAGAAGAAAAAAGACGTGTTACTGTATTTTCTTGTTACTAGAGATGTCCTTTACGCAGTGGCCACCACGCTCTGGAAGCACAATGTTTGACATTTTCTGCTTTTGTTCTAACAAAAATGATGCAACATGTTTTTTCATAATATCATTCTGCAGTCCTTTGAGAACATTTTGGGGGACTTTGAACAAAATTGAGATTGGGTTTTTTTTATTATAGATTTTTGAATGGAGGAGCACTTTTCTCTTTTTGGTGTTTCGAGCATGAAAATTTACTACTTTGAAAATTATTAGAGAAATACAAATGCAGAGGTTCATTATTCACATAAAGGCCTATTCATACTGCAAATATGAACAAGCTAAGATGTTCACAGAAGTAGCCATGGCGTCCCAAATTTGACTGATTTTCAAAAACGCAGCGTTTTTCGTGAATTTTTAAAAATACATAATTTACTCAGAATTCCATGAAATCATAAGAGCTATTTCCTCTTTACTTCTACTTCCGCGAAAAAGAAAGATATTTGTAATATATAGCTTGAGTAGCTGCCAGCCTGGTTCCGAAGTTACGAAAACGCATTCTACGTAAAATGGTCGTCGTCAACCGGCGACACTTGTCGAATTTTGCTGTGTTGAAAAAAATTTTTATTTGAGAACGAACTGCGATTTCGTGCTGTGCAATCATATGTGCACAACATACAAAATTATCAGGAAAATCGGAAACATCAAATATACACCCTTTTTCGATCTTTCGTGGAATCGACGGTAATCAAGATTAGATGTAAGCATGAAAGGGCTACATGCAAATCAGATTGGTTGGAGGTGATACTAGCAACTATCTCAATATGTGGCCACGATGCGACGCAGGCCCATATAGCTTACTGAGCCGGAATGGACGTGTCACGCAACGTGGCGCCATTTCTGAAGGGGGCCGCGCAAAAACCCGCAGCCGCGAAACACATGGACCGCCGGCGTTGGAAAGAGCGCAGACAACCTTGTGCACAGGCAACCCCGCTGCGAGCATAATTTGAGGGATACATTTTCTATCTGCCTTTTAGTTCACACGAACAAAATAACCACGAAAGAAACGCATCCCGAAATGGGCGCAAGATTGTTCTTTTTTTCTCTCTCTCTCTCTCAGCTTTGCATGGCGCACGTCACGTCACGCCACGCGATGTAATGTGATGGAACGAGACGTGCGACCCGCGGTCATACGTACGTCAGCCACTCCTTGCAGGAAGAGAAGGGACACGAGGAAGATCTGGTGGACTTGCATCACTCCAGCGACCACGAGGTGAAGCGAGGAGTCCAGCAGTATGGCGGCTGCAAACACGCTGCGAAAAACGGAACGCGAAGAAATGTCGTAGCTGCACATATGTGTGCAATCAGCGAACGTTTCCACAACACGATAACACGCATACCCCGCCTTTATTCAAATCAACGGGACTCGGGAACTGTTTAAATAAAGCGAAAATTTCGTTCCGCTGAAAACACGTAAAGACGCCTGCGATTAATATTAGTTATTTAAGAGCAATTAACGCGTAATGTCACTTGCGTGCGTAGCTATCGTAAACAACGAGCCCTTTGAGCACGTCCAATGTTTTCTTTTATATTCTTTATATTTTCATGTTTCATAACGAGTGTTGTTGCATACGTTGGCGCAAGCTACTCCTCTTTTGCATGGCAATACACCAAAAAGCACAATTAATGTTCCATGGTTTAAGAAAGCATGGGAGGCAATCGAACCTCTAGGAGGAGATGCCTTTTGTAATGTATTTTACTGCGCAATAGTGCAGAATGAAGAACGCCCAGAAACAGTACAGTGGTTCAGCCTCACGTGCTGCGCACCTGCGCTAACCAGCGACTTCCCGATGTAAAAAAAATATGTGTGCCCCCTATGGCCTGCATCCATAACGCTATAGGATTTCTGTATTGTCCTATTGAATTCTGCACAAAAAAACATGTACGCTCCTCTAAACGCCATATGATTGTATACTATTCAGGTAAAGTGCCTTCGGGCTTTTTCTTGTAAGGCCTATTAATGCCATAACCACGCATTGATAAATGCACTTCCATCTAAATAATGGTGGGCGAAGCAGCCAGTTGTATGTGAATACCTGTGCTCGAAGCCGTTCAACGGCATCCAAACTAAGGGGAGCGGCTTTCGTCTGGATCCGCAAAAAAATAAGAAAAAAAAACTGAGGTTTGCTACTAACTCACAAGGACACGTCAAACGTTAGTAAAATTGGAACGTGCCACGCGCTCGAGTCTTCGAGAGCACGTACTGGAACTCAGGGGAGAGTGTCTGTTACCTGTTAGCGTGGTACTTGTACGAGAGCGCCGATCCTATCACGTGACCTATGAAGAGACCCCACGTGAATGACGACTGGAAGGAACGGATGAAGTCTGTGGTCCAGTTCCCGCTGGACGTGTCGTTGTTGAACATCTGCGAGGCAGTCGAAATGACGTGTTTATATGACGTCATGACGGTGAGAGCAACAGAGAAGTGAACGGGAAAGAGAACTAAAATGATAAAAAAGGAGAGCATGAGGCGATGCGAAGCAGCGTTTCGGCATGTCGAGCCCTCGTTTCAGAGAGGGAGTGGAGAGGGGGAGAGAAGAGGGGAAAGGGGAGAGGGGTGGAGAGAGAGATGGGGAATGGAGAGGGGAAGTGGAGGGAAGAGGGGAGCGAAGAGGAGGAGGGGAAGTGGAGAGGAGGTGTGTGGAGAGGGCTTGCGCATGCGCAGTAAGGGTGGTCAAGCCGCACACCACCACCACCACCACCACCACCGGTTTGAACTCCGCCATAAGATGCTTCACATCTAAAAAAACATGGCCTGAAACATTGTCTTACAGCACTGTTTTCTATACGTCACAACCGCGAAAACGGGCTAAAGGAGAAAATAAATCTATTCGCTTTAATGCACACACACGCACAATGTAATATTTTCACAGATACAGGTTACGTAAGAAGTAACAACTATCACATGCTTGTTTCCTGCATTATGATTACAGCGAAAAGCTGGTATTCTAATATTTTTAAAAAGAAATTGCGAGGGGTTACAAGAGGATTAGGTTGCGTATACTATTGACGTTTTACATGAGGCAAGAAGCGTGTACGGTAATGATGCAAACAAGAATAAATGGCGCACTAACGTAGCAGTTGCAAAGTGCACGTGAATGAATGACACGCTAGTAAAGAATAAATACGTGACGAATAAAAAAAACTATTACACGATGCAAACAAAATTAGGTGGCATGACGAAATTAGAAAGTTTGCAAGAACCGCAGGAATCGTGGTAAAATTGCAGTGCGCACAAAGACAAACAAACGAGCGCTAATTGGCAGTAGGGCAAGTTTTATCTGTGCCTTATGATCGAGCTGCAATTTCGCCATTAATAGTAAAGAACTCGCTCAACTTTCAGTTCTACTACAATGTAGAAATGAGTTGGCGCCAAATGCCACTCCGAGAGGCAATTCATCTTGAGGCGCGCACAAAATATAACGGTGATTATGATAATATGAAACACGTCGGCTAAACAATGACTTTTCCTACAAGTAACGAAATATGTCCGAACTTTATTCCATGTAGAAGAAACACATGTTTGTGGATTTTATTTATTTTTGTTGCGTCATATGTTACGCTCTCAAGGCACATACGGAGTTCCAAAAAAATTACTTTTGCGTGGCAACGTGGACAAAAAAATGTTTGCTTGAAGATGCCTGCAAGGTATATTAAAAGCCACCTGCATCAAATGCAAGTGTCCGTGCGTGTCAAACGTCAACAGGAGCGAAAACGTCTGTAAGGACCGCACGTCCTTTAGTTCTCACTTCATTTATCTTTTTTTTTTCTTTTTTTTTTGCATTTGTCCTTAAGACATCTTGAAGTACTGAACGTTCACGCGCATGTGAACTGAAGCTGCCCACCCATACGCACGACCGAAGAGCTTATACTAATGGGAATAGACTGGAATATTAACACTGCGTACGGTATATACGTTTTGCTGAAAGGAACCTTCTACGTTCTGTATAACTAACAATGCGGAGAGAGTAGGACACGAATACGTACCTTCCAGTGGGATTCCCTCTGCAGGCTGTAGGCGGCTTCCACGAAGGACCTACGAATGCCAGCGGCCAGCGAGAAGCCGACGAACACCATGGACACGAGTACGCAGCGCTTGGGCCACGCCAGCAGCGTCGGCGTGCGGCCCAGCCACAGCCGCTCGGCACCGCGGCGAAGCGGCGAGAAGGGACCGCTGCTGTCGGTGCCGACCTTGCAGCACGGCATGTCGACTCACTCACTCACTTCCTGCACGGAATGGACGAGTGGTCAGCGGTCAGCAACGAGAAGTGTGATCAGGGCTAGCTAGTTGCTGGGACACCTGTAGATTTTGTTAGCGCAAGTATGGAAGTGGATGCGAATAACGACAGAGAGAGAGAGAGAGAGATAGCAAGAGAGGAGGAGGAGGAAAAAGAAGGAAAGGCAGGTAGGTCAACCAGATACGCTTCCGGATTGCTATCCTACGCTGGGTAAGGGGATTAAGGGATTGAAAAATGGAAAGATAAAAAGAAGTTAGCATAAAAAAAATCCGCGTAAGGTTAAACAACACTGCTGCGTTCCATGCACGTCGAAAAAAAAGGTAGGTTCGTTCGTGTCTCGACACCTTGATAGTGCTGGACGCAGGATCCCACACGTATCACGTTCCGCTATAGACATTGACACATGTGTGGCCTCATTACCAATGAAAGCATGCAGAATACAGGAAAGAGTACCACATACAGAATACCACGTCCAGTTTACTACCCTACACGTGGGGAAGGAAATAAGGGCAAAAGAGAGAGAGAGGGCGGGATGCCTATAACGAAGTGCCGCTGTTGTGTATTTATTTATTTACTTACAATACCTCAAAGGCCTCACTGAAGGTGTTTTACATGAGGGGTGTGCTATTACAATGGATTAAATGTGTAGATGCTCGATCGCTGCTTTGAAGTCGGTGGTACTCGAGTGGTGCACAAAGTCACGAGGAATACCATTCCGATCTTGCGCTGTCTTGACAAAAAAGGATGAGAGGTGCGCAGTGGTGCGAGCATCTGGCGGATGCACAGCTTTCCCGTGGATGATGCGGTCTGAATGACGACGGGTTGGCTTGATAGCGGGAGTACGAGGTGATGCATGATAGAACTTGAAAAATTACACCATCTCACACTAAAGGGAACCATGTGGGGATGCGAAGCAGCGCATGGGTCGACTTAAAGTTCCGTTCATCACGGGCACCTTGCCCTATGTTAACGCGTCCTTGCAAGTGGAGCACACCATGAATTCACTGTAGTTGCTGTTGCTGTTCGCCGTCACGTGATTGCTGAGAGAGTGTAAGGGAGAGAGGCCACAGCGTCTTACCCTGCCCCTTACACAGACCCGAACGCGCTAGCTCGTGCCAGTGCGTTCTGACTAGGACACAACGAGTTGGTTCATCGCGGGTCTGCAGAATCTCGTTCCCCGAAGCCATCACATGATTGCTGAGAGAGTGTAACGGGGAAGGCCACAGCGTCTTACCCAGCCCCTTGCACATGCCCGAACGCGCTAGCGCGTGCCAGCACGCATGGTTTTGTCTGCGTTACGCCAAGATAGGACAGCATACGGCAGCCCGGGCCCCTAAAGTGCTCTGCACGTATCGTCATCAAGGCGGTCGAAGAACAAGATGAAGAAGACTTCTCCTTGGCGAGAGCGTGCGCTCAGATGGCTATGCTACACTCACAGCGGCGCGGCTGCATCACGTGGGAGGAGAGGCTGCGCCGCGGCTGCAGCACCGGGGAGGAGAGTAGAGAAGGCGACCGAACACCTGCATAAAGGAGGAGAGTGGGAGAGAGTGTAGGCGCATGCGCAATGGAGCGCGGACGCCACCGCCGGACACAGCCCCGAGCAAAAAAAAATCACGCCATATCCACGAAATGAATGATGATAAGTGGGCGAAGCTCGAGAGCGGGAGATCATCGGTAAAACCTAACTTTCCCGTGAAAGTTAGCCCATTACATCATCAGAAAGACGTAAGACTGTGCGTATATTAAAAATCAACTTTTATTTTGTTCTTGTTCGTTTGTTGTTTCGTTTCTTCGTTTGTTCTTTTCATTTCGTCGTTGTCATGGCGGCTGGATTGCGAGGTCCCTTCATTATGACGGCTTTATGGTCCGTGAAATGAAGCGAGAGAGGTTCTTGTACTGGCTGCAGTGGAAAGTTTGCAAACACTAAGTCTATGCACGTCCCTCGGATCGTGGTAGGTTGCATATGGATACATCGGAGTGCGTATTTGGAAAGCATGTGCTGCACGATCCAGTCATTGGCGATGAGGTCCACGTTGAACCAGCACAAACGGACGGTTCTTGTACTTGTTGTCGTAGTCACGTAACGCCTACGTCCACGTTGAACCAGCACAAACGGACGGTTCTTGTACTTGTTGTCGTAGTCACGTAACGCAGCATCTATAAACGACTTGACGTCCCCGATAGACAGGTTGGGTGCGAGGTACACGGTCATGACGGCGACTAGCAGACGGCGACTGAATCGGTGGACCGGTGTTTCGACTCGTGGTGGCGATTCCGGGCTCGACTGTCGGCTCCGCGATGGAGTGCCAAGCATGAAGCTTACCCCGCACCTCCACCAGTGTAACGACGTGGGATCGACGAGGACATGGAGCACGACAAACAAACACGCCTTATCGATCAGAGAAAGAACTGCAACGTCTTCTTCGTCCCTGCGCTGGGCCAAGAACACTCGCGCTGCTTCGTTGCCATCACCACTGGCACATACGCGCGGCATAGGCGGTGACGTACGAGCTAGGAGGGACAGACCCACGGCTTTAGGAGCTTCGCCCCTAAAAACTGCTTCGCATCTAAAACAGGCAGAGACGAGTGATGCGGCGGCGTAATGAAAGGGCAACGAGATTAGCGCGAGATTTGAGTTCGGTTATGCTTGACTGGTATGAATAATCTGAAAAGATGGCCTTTGCTGCCCAGTTGTGCACAGTTTGAAGTGTTTTAATGTTGTTAGTTTGGTGAGGGTCCCAAACGGCGCATGCGTATTCAAGCTTGGGTCTTATTAGTGTCTGATATGCGAGTAGTTTCACAGAGGTAGGAGCTGAAGGTTTCGACGTAGACAGCTAAGAGCGCGGTTAACTTCGTTAGTGACGTGCGTTATGCGAAGAGACAATGTTAAATCAGAAGACAAATGAACACCTAGATACTTCTATGAACTTGCAGATGAAATTTCCCTGTTGTTAATTAGCTATCTTGGAGCCGGGTAGTTACTGTCGGCGACGAAAAGAGACTCGTGATGTTTTGTTTGTGTTTAGCGACATTAACCATTTCTTACACCATATTTCTATTTTATGAAGGTCGTATTGAAGTTCATGACCATCTGATGCGTTGTCAATCGGGCGATAAATGACACAATCATCTGCGAAAAGTCTCATGTTAGAATAAAGGTTATTTGGAGGGTCGTTTATATATATTAGGAAAAGCAGTGGACCTAGAACCGTGCCCTGAGGCATGCCTGAAATAACGGGGCGCGGAGAAGAAGATAGATTATTGGCGTAAACGAACTGCTGGCGGTTAATTAAAAAGTTACAAATCCAATAAAAAACTAGCGGGTCATGATTATGACTGGAAAGTTTTAAAAACAAGCGTTTATGAGGAACTTTGTCAGATGCTTTCGCAAAGTCCAAGCAAAGTGCGTGTACGAAATCCAAAAAAAAAAAAGTGCGAATATACCTATTACCAGGGTCTTTAAATAAAGACCCTGCTATTACAAAAAAAATGAGTTGGTAGTGCGGGCTAGCAAAAGGAGTTAAAATACGAACACACCGAAAAACAATTCATGCTTGGGCCTTCTTAAAGTTCCCCGCATTCAAGAATAAAATAAATAAAGGAATGCGCTTGTAGGGTTTGGAGGTTCACCTCAGAAAAATGTGGAATCACAAGAACATACACAAGATATCAGGCCGTTGACCCCGCATAATACTACGTCTAAAGCCACACGTCGGCGAATAGTGGTTGGGATTAGAAAAACGTTGCGAGACAGCTGACCTTTCGAGCAAAATCACAGCCTCCCTGAATAGAAGCATATATCTTATTTTCGAAAATTATTGAGCCTATCAGAGTGCATCTGATCAAATTGCTCATGAACGACTTACCTAACGAAAGAGCTAGTTTCCTCGCTCTGTTCTGGCATAGCTTGGTCGAACGTAATTATTATTTGCATGAAAGTACGAATACCAAGGAGAGATGAACGAAAGATCCTGCTTGTGCGTATAGAATGGTTCTAAATGCATTCAGAGAGACCTATATCTCCCAGCTCGTGCACACTAGCAACTTGCCATTTAAGTACGTAAAGAAACACGAAGACGTCTTAAAAATGTATATTGATGAATTTAGGCGTAATCGGATCAGCACACGAAGCAATAATCTTGTTTTGAGCGCGTACGCACGTCTTTAGAATAGCAAGCTTACATTATAAAATAACTTGTCGACGTAGGTTGCTGTTTCATAATGCTGGTGCAGATTCCCTTTGTGAGACGAGTGGCAGGTTGAGTTAAGGACTCGTTACAAGGTACAGTATATACGCGGCGGTAAAGGAGATGGCACTCTATAATGAATGAATGAAAGACATTTGGTTAGCTAACGCAATTTGTACGCAGAAAGACCCAAGGAAATTACTCGCGAAGTGGCAACGTCGTTTACGCAACCGTCGAGCACGTGAAGCAACTGCTTGTAATTTGGCACTCAAGTACTCAAAATTTCATGGAGCGTGTTTGCGCCAAATAAATTTTCTGTCCTACTCCTACAGGGCAATGAAGTCAATCGCTCATTACACACACACACACACACACACACACACACACACACACACACACACACACACACACACACACACACACACACACACACACACGCACACACACACACACACACACACACACACACACACATGCACGCACGCACGCACGCACACACACACACACACACACACGCGCGCGCGCGCGCGCGCGCGCGCTCGCAATTTGCAGTAATTCGACTGTCGACTGACCATGGATCATTCATGAGAACTTCGCGCTGATCTTTAACCCTTTCAGCCCTGGATTTTTTATTTTGGTCGGGGAACTTTTTTGTGCGTGTTTTCCTAATAGTTGTGACCTCAGAAGACCGCAAACGCAAAATTGAGCCAGTGGTGCAAGTATTAATGGATTTACAGACATGACATCAAATTAGGTCATCAGGGCTCAGCGGTTGCGAAATGAGAGAAATGACATCTTTTTTCCTGATATTCACTAGAGTACACAAAATGTGAACCACGTCTCATTTTTCAATGTGATACTCATTGAAACAGCTTCGCTACGTCGATCCGAAAATGGCGCTTACCCGCCTCAGCTGACCCGCCTCGGCGTCACCCATGACTTCGGTCAAGCTTCTTCTTCTTTGCGGCTCCCAGCTCCGCAAGCATGTCACCATTTCGGTGTCAATCGCAGTGGGGATGATTGAAGAAGTATTGCCCCAAGAATCGGCAGTTTTGGTTTCATTTCCGAGGTGCTAGGGCAATTGTTGTGTGATGGTGTCAATTGACACCGCCAGGGCCGAAAGGGTTAACGATAACACTTAGCGAGATATTTTGACCGTAGTAGGGGACTCCAGATTAGTTTTGATCACTCGGTGGGGTTCTTTAACGTGCACCTAAATTTAAGTACACGGGCGTTTTTGCTTCTCCCTTACTTCGCTACGCTGCTGCCATGTCCGGGAAACAAACCCGCGTCCTCGTGCTCATCGGCGCAACGGAACCACCACCGTGAGTCAAGATAGCAAATCCAAAGCACATCGATAGCTCGCTTATTCAATAAAGGAATCGCTGAAATAATTATTCTAAATTGGCTGACAAACGAACGGATGCGCATCTCTAGTAGTTCTAATATTCATAATAGCAGGTAATGTGTTCGGGAACCTCATTTGCCGGCTGGTATAAGTTAAATCAAGCCAATATAACGAACAAAGATTGTAATTTAAAACTCTTTCTTTCATTATTATTCTTCCACATGTAGAAGAAGCGAGCATAAAGGTGAGCGGTTGTGATTACAGCCTTCATAAGAAGGTTCAGGAACTTGCCTCTCCCACAAAAAAATCAGGAGCCCTTCCCCCTACCAGGAAATTACGGGCAAGCGAAGCTTGGCGCGCACATGTGCGTGCCTGACCTACTATACCTTTCTTTCTTTCTTTCTTTCTTTCTTTCTTTCTTTCTTTCTTTCTTTCTTTCTTTCTTTCTTTCTTTCTTTCTTTCTTTCTTTCCTTCTTTCCTTCCTTCCTTCTTTCTTTCTTTCTTTCTTTCTTTCTTTCTTTCTTTAGCATTGTGCAATGCTCCCTCCTGTTTCCTTCCTCCATGCCGGGAATCGGACCTTCATCTACGCGCTTAGCAGCACGACACTTCAGTTGCTGCAGGCAACAACGACGGTTAGTCTTTAATATATCCAGGCAACAACGAAATGTGGCGACGAGAAAGGACAAGTGACCTCGGCAAAAGGTCAGATTGCCTCATCAGAAACGGCTGATCGTCTACAAGCCCGCGATCGAGAGAGCGTCAATTATTGGAAAACGGCGCGTAGAAATACGCCGCCGCCGCCGCCGCCGCCGCCGCCGCCGAAATATGTAAGGGCCCGCTCACGCTAGCGGCACGGCAGCTTGCCGTTTGCGGTTTGACGTTCTCAGGCTGCCGTGCGCAAGCGATTTTGTTCGCGCACGTCAGCCGTTCTTTGCCGTTGGAAGAATAGGTCCGAGACCCATTTTCGTGCCGTTCTCCGTCTGCCGCAGAGCGACGTGGCCAATCAGCGACGGAGGAGCGGTTGCCATGACTACGGCGCGCCGCGTCGTCTGCTTTCGGCTTTCCGCGTCGTGTGCGTCTGTCGCGGGAGGCTTCGAGCTGCTTGCTTCTTTTTTCGCGCTTTTCACGCTAGAAGTGCGCATGTCGTTCGTGTCGTTGCCAGGCATGATTCCAGCAGTCAATAGAACGTTTTAGTCTACCCGGCATTAAAAACAGCGTCGCGTAAAACCAAATAAAGTGTCCCCAAGCTGGCGCCAGGTCAAGTGGCGCCGGCTATGGAGAATCAGAAACAACTAACAAACGCGTAATCTATGTCCTTTGAGCATTCGGAAGCGCCCTTCTCGACTCGCTAAGCCTACAGCATCGATTATTTAAGCACGGCTCTCAAAAACGGGGCCGAATCGGCACGAATACTTTGCTGTCGAAGCTTAAGCATATGAATCGAAAGCAAATGGAAGCATCAGTTCGGAGCTTACACGCTACAGAGCGCACGGCGGCCACTTGATAGATTCGAGGTGGACGACAACCGCTTTTAGCAGTGCGGCCATGTTTTTCGGAGGCTTGCCGGCGAAGCTTGCCGTGCAAGTAGGACAGCACTCGCGCGTGCGGCGACGGCTAACGTTCTGCGGCACCGCGCCGTTGCGGCAGGCTTGCCGCTAGCGTGAGCGGGCCCTAAGGGCCCGCTCACGCTAGCGGCACTGCAGCTCGCCGTGTGCCGTTTGACGTTCTCAGGCTGCCGTGCGCAAGCGATTTCGTTCGCGCACGTCTGCCGTTCTTTGCCGTTCGCAGAATAGGTCCGAGACCCATTTTCTCGCCGTCCTCCGTCTGCCGCAGAGCGACATGGCCAATCAGCGACGGAGGAGCGGTTGCCATGACTACGGCGCGCCGCGTCGTCTGCTTTCGGCTTTCCGAGTCGTGTGCGTCTGCCGCTGGACGCTTCGAGCTGCTTGCTTTCTGCTCAGCGCTTTTCACGCTCGAAGTGCGGATGTCGTTCGTGGCGTTGCCAGGCATGGTTCCAGCAGTCAATAGAGCGTTTTAGTCTGTCAGGCATTACAAAAAAAGCGTCGCGTACAACCAAATAAAGTGTCCCCAAGCTGGCGCAAGGTTAAGTGGCGCCAGCTGTGGAGGATTAGAAACAACTAACAAACGCGTGATCTATGTCCTCCGAGCATTCGGAGGCGCCCATCTCGACTCGCTAAGCCTATACAGCATTGATTATTTGAGCACGGCTCTCAACAACGGGGCCGAATCGGCACGAATACTTTGCTGTCGAAGCTTAAGGACATAAATCTAAAGCAAATGGAAGCATCAGTTCGGAGCTTACACGCAACAGAGCGCACGGCGACCACTTGATAGATTCGAAGTGGACGACAACCGCTTTTGGCAGTGCGGCCATGTTTTTCGGAGGCTCGCCGGCGAAGCTTGCCGTGCAAGTTGAACAGCTCTCGCGCGTGCGGCGACGGCGGACGTTCTGCGGCGCCGTGCCGTTGCGGCGGGCTTGCCGCTAGCGTGAGCGGGCCCTAATCGCTTCAAAAGACGATGAAGAAAGAGGGAGACAGAAATAAACTCGAGAAATATTAAAACGAAGATGAAACAATGCACGGAGAGCATACTTCGTGGGCAAGATAGAGAAATACGCGTAAACGTGTAGAGTGTGGAGAAACAGAAAGGGAAAAAAATCAAACAAAAAATATGAAGAGAAACTACAGGGCACTTAATGCAAAGGACGGAAGAAAAGCATAATAGGTGCGCCACCATTACTGACCGCAAGTGATTTTGCGGTGATAGCCACCATGGCTCAATTGAGGCCGCAAGAATTCGGATTATGGCGATTAACTAAGATTCGTGTCTACTTGGTTCCATTCGTTCGAAGTAAACAGCGTGACGAATGGCTGGCTGGGAGTAACGTATTACACAGGACGCAGGGCCGTACTCAAAACCTTTCATTGCCGGGAAAAAAAAGATATACGCATTTCAGATTCCCGCGCATTATTCCCATCGTATTCGCATTATTTTCCAGCAACTATGCACGCTGCCCTTTGAATTTCCTTTTGGATAAGCATCTTTCTTTTCTCCTGGAGCATCTTGTCAACCGGCGCTCGGCCATTGAAGAAAAAACCCGTCCGCACTCGCTTATGATCCCCACTCGTGAATGTACCAAATTTTTATTTTCATCTCAAGTATGCATGCCCTAACGAGAAGCAAACCATTGAAAGTAAACGGTATTTTAGAATCTTTAAGGCCCATCTAAATAGCACGACTTTCAAAATTATAATTATGAAAAGGAAAAGATAAAGTAATGTATGTAAATATCAATACTGTCATATAGAACTGTAATGAGGAAATATAAACTACAGCGGATTAAATCATTTTGAATAGCCGCAACGGCCTGTTGGCTTAATGTTGCTTAGTGCTGGCAACAGTTTGTTTATCTCGGCTGCTGCTGGCTGGTGTAAGGATGCATGGCATTAAGATTCACACACACACAACAACTTCCCTTAAGAAGATTCTCTGTCATTTTTTTTTTCTTGAAGGATTTTATTTCTCTTAAACGCTACGCCGCTGCGCAGTAAAGGTGGTGGGTGCAACGCGAAGCAGGACAAGGGGACACGGAAAATACGAGGACATACAACAAACAGGTTCCCGAAGACCCAGAAATGTAGCTTCGAAGAGTATAGTAGCTTGGGCTAGTTGGCTTTTCCTTATCGTTAAGGTGCACGATTCGGCGCGAAGCAGCAGAGAGGGACGTGGAAGCGGCGAAGATGCAAGAGCACTCAGTCCTCGTCCACGCCACCTTAACAACACAGAAAACCCCACTACCCTGAAGCGCAGCTCTTCTAAGCGCAGCAAACCTTTACTTGTAAGTCACCTTCCGTATCGACATTTTTCAGGTCGCAAAGCTCCGCAGTTTCGCTGTTTAAGCGTATTATGTCGCCGCGTATGCCAACAATCCCGGAGGACGTTTTTTTTTTTTTTTTTTTTATTTGCTCTTCGCCTGCCGTCAGTGTAGCCGTTTTAACCGCAATAAAGGTTCCTTCGAGCTTCTTCGCACCACCACAAAGTGTTCGCCCATCGTTGCCACTTGCGTGCCATAAACGGCTTATCCCGACTCTCGGAGCCCGGCACGCATAGTCGTCCGTTGTGTACAGTGGACGCATTTGTATGCGCTTGCTGCTCCTGTTTATCCTTCCCGACGACGACGTTCGCCTCAATCCTGGTCGCCGTCGATAAGCCGCTGCTTCTTTCAGCTCGATGAGAGGCTCCCTGAATGCGCGTCACGCTTCGTCGCCCTATCGCCAAGCTCGGCCGAGCGTGTGCTCGACGATTACGCAGCCTGGAAGCGGTCGTAGAGGGTTTTTTTGTTGTTTTTTTCCCGTAACGGTCCGTGGCACTGTGGCCCAGCGGGCATGGCACAGGGTTCCGCTGACGCGCAAGGGACAAGCTGCTTATATATTCGAGACCAGCCCAAATAACAAAGATAAAGGGAGGATTATGTTACGGATGAACGCAGCGATCTGTTAATAGGAGCTTTTTTTTAATGAAAGGAAGAGTGTCAATAGACCACTGCACGTGTAATAACACTGCCGCCATAACCACGACGATTATGGAGCATGCCATAGCGGGGGACTCCGGCTTAATTTCGGCCACCTGGGGTTCTTTAACGTGCACCGAAAGCTAAGCACACGGGTGTTCTTTGCATTTGGCCCTCGTCGAAATGCGGCCGCCGTGGCCGGCAATCGAACCCGCGCCCTCGAGCTTAGTAACGCGACAACTTGCATTCACGATTGATTGATTGATTGATTGATTGATTGATTGATTGATTGATTGATTGATTGATTGATTGATTGATTGATTGATTGATTGATTACCATGGCGGGTGGACCATTACACCTGTGAAAACCAAAAAAGAATAACAATCCTCCTCGTCTGGTCCCTTGTTTTCGCTGGCGCTGTTTTACTGCAAGTAACAAACTAGCCCAAAAATACGTCTTGACTGCGCCATGGGTTACACCTATGCGTATCAAGGTACTTCATTAGACGGGTTCGCCGCTCACACTTCAACCGCCTTATGTATAAAGGAGGTCTCGTCAATCTCCCGCGCAGTCCTATCTCTGTACTTTGACAGAAGTTTTGAATTGCAAAAAATAAAATAAAAAGTAAACTGTGTAGTTGAGCGAATGCATACGCTTTTATTGAGAAATCCTGGATTTCTTTAACGCGCGCCTGAATCACACGGTACGTGAAACTTGTTGCATTTCGTCTCCATCGCAATGTGGCACCTGCTTTCGCCGTGATTATATGCATTATATTGCCACGCCCACATCTTGTTTTATTTTGATGTTCTTGGGTTTAACCAGCAAGGACGGTTATCAACGCTCGAGGCTGTCCGCGAAGCGTGTTCGAGAAGCTTCGCGATTGTAGGATATTGTTTTGTTAAGATTGCGCGCAAGACGCACACACTCGAGCTTATTCTAGAACTTGCGCGACAACCAGCGATAACGCTGGAATATTCCACGGCACATGTAAAAATGCCGACGCGCTTCACCGCTTGTCAGTTGATCGACGGTCGTCGGTCGACGCTCTGTTCGCCGCTATCAGTGTACTGCTCTAGTTTGACTTTCAGTTTCCCGGCCACAAGTTCAGCCAAATAAACAGTTTCTTCTCGGACGTGCTGACTGCTGTCTTCGTCGACGTCACGACCACGTGGCAATATGATATTCTCTTGGCGCTAGTTTACATCTCTAAATATCTCCCCCCCCCCCACCAGCTTTACTCCAAGTTGTGTGTGTAAGTGCGTGTGCGCGCGCGCGCGTGTGTGTGTGTGTGTGTGTGTGCGTGCGTGCGTGTGTGTGTGTGTGTGTGTGTGTGTGTGTGTGTGTGTGTGTGTGTGTGTGTGTGTGTGTGTGTGTGTGTGTGTGTGTGTGTGTGTGTGTGTGTGTGTGTGTGTGTGCGCGCGCGCGCGCGCGCGCCCGCGTCTGGGCTGACTAAGCAAACTGCTACTGAGGCTCCAGCTGACACCTCCCATCGAACGACTCCCATTATGAACAAAAACGAACAAAAAAAAATCACAGCATATCCACGGAGTGAATGATGATGAGTGGGCGAAGCTGCGGAGGTTCATCGGTAAACCGTGAATCTTCCGTGAATTCTGCCCAGTACATCATCACCGACGTGAGATCGGGCGCGTTTATACTAAAGGTTCGATGAGTTATGACGACTTGCAGCTCACTTTAATTTTACATGTACGCTGTGAATTTTCATTGTTTAGAAAACCATTGCTTTAGAAAACATCTGGCGTCTTTCGTTAAGCAGCTGGCGTCTTTTCGTTTTGCTTTAGAAACATCTGGCGTTCTTTCGTTTTGCTTTTACAAAACATCTGGCGTCTTTCGTTGGTTTATTTCATCAATCAACGGCGTTTTGAACAAAATTTTTATTGTTTAATCACGCACAGGAGAAATCTCACCAGGCACTACCTTGGAGGTAAACAATGGCTGCTAATGGGAATGAGAGACAGAAGAAGTCGGCTTTTAGCTAACACTTACACTTCTACTTCTACTAACGTTTCCTACTGGAACATGCCAATGGCTGCTAATGGGGAATGAGAGACAGAAGAATTCGGCTTTTAGTTAACGCGCACGCTGCGAATTTTTTATTGTTCAACAACGCACAGGCAAAATCTCCCACCGGCGCCACCTTGGAGGTCAAAGCGTAAGACTGGTTACGCACTACGACTACGACTACGAGGGACGAACGGGTGCCGCCTTAAGGAATTTCGCCCCTAAAAGAACCCAGCGTCGACTACAACAGTATTCGCTAGGCGTCTCTCCTGCCGAATCTCCTCCGCGGGCAAGGAAGCGGCCGGCCGAGCGAAGAGATTCTAGCGTTCGCCTTGCAGTGGCAGCCGCCCAAAGTAACGGGCTCGCCTTACTTAAGGCCTCGACTCCCGAATGAGTACAGTACACACACGCAGAGCACGCTGCGAGATTCTCTCGGGCGAAGCGAGTGCGCGGGACGCAATTTCGTGCCGTCGTTACGAAATTACTCTTCGCCCAAGCAGGCAGCTGTGGTTGCTATGTGTATATACTGTATTCCTTGCGAACAGCAACACAACCTATTCGGCAGACGTAATGCGCCCACGTTTGAGTTCGCGGGGTTCCTCCGGAGCAGAATACACAATCCGCATCGCGCATCGAGCACGAGGCATACGATGTACATCCAAGGACCAATTAAACGCGAGCAAGGAATTAGAAAGCAGAGCAGCTTTCGCCTGCGATAGCTCGAGAGATACACCACCTCGCGCCGCCGCGTATACGCAAGGGCTGCCGCAAGCGGTTTATGCATCGCAATTGAGCACGCAAGCCGAAATTATGCTGGTATTACGCGTGTCGGTAAGAACAACATAAAACGAAAGAACGCGTTTTGGTTAGCCCACATGTGCCCCTATTTGAGTTGTCCGTGCCCTAATGCATAGTCGTTAAAGGGGTATTCAGATGGGGGAGGAATGCTCGGGGGAGACGGGGGGGTTGCGTATCACGTGACCGCGACGTCACGGATTAGCGAGTGGGCGTGACCCCCCCGCGCCTCCTCGGAGGAGACGGGGACGTTTTCCCCTAAAGGACAAACGATCCCCATGCGGTGGGGGATGTGGCGGAATTTCGGGCTCTTGTTTGGCCACATTGTTGCACTTGCTCCTGCAGAGAGCAGCAGTGGGTGTCCAGTCTGCAGCTGGATGGTCGTCTGCAGCTCGTCAAACGGGTGGTGCAAGCCACCAGAGTAGTCTAGTAACACTGGTCTCCCCCTCCGTTTGCCTCGTCCGTGTGAGTGGGGGGCATTTGTGGAGACTTCTCCTCGCGAGCTGACGTCACTAGGCTCCGCCTTTACCCCCCGAGCATTTCTCCCCCGTCTGAATACCCCTTAAAAGGCACGGTAATGTTTGGTCTATACTATAAGAGGGGAAAAAAAAGGATCTCACAGAATCCCTCATGCATTTGTGTAAGACGACTCTAAGGCGAAAGCCGTCTTCGTTTTCTTCTTAGTCGATGTATTGATCTTGCCCCACCACCCGGTAGCTTTTTGCACCTAACGCGGTTTCGCACTGCCTCCAAGATCGGAGGCGTTGTAAGCTTTCTGCACCCTACCTGGTTTTGCACTGCATCCGTGATCGGCCCACCTTTGACCAAGTGATAACGCCGTCACGTGCCGTCACGTCATGTAACGTCATAAAGACGTCACAAAATTTTGCTACCTGTGACGTCATGCTGACGTCATATGGTGATGTCATCGCGTGATGATGATTTTTTTTCATCGCTCGTGTTGACGCCGAAGCCGCGGGACGCTGACGCCGCCGACGGTCAATTTTCGCGTTTGACGAGGCATCTAAGGCTTTCGCCTTAAAAGAGTATAATCAGTATATACATGTTACTATTTCTGATGAGTCCTGAACTACCGCGTATATAACCCTCTTTAAAGATACACGTTAACTTTCTTACGAAAGTCGCGCCTCCCACGACTCTCCAAAGGGGATATCATCACCTCCAAATAGAGTTAACGTGTATCTTTAAAACTTTTATATGTCGCGAGTCAGTAGTACCCAATACTCACCAAAAAAAGAAGTAAGAGGACTTTTTTTTCTTAGGGGGTAGATAATCGGCCCTCGATCTTAATTTCTCGGGACAATGTGTATCGCGAGTTCTGCTTACGTTCAGCATAAAATTGGCACCTCACGATCTTTGTCGGATTTAGGAATGTTCAGGCGTACCAACTCGATCGCGCGCTCACTCTGTTGGCCATATATATATATATATATATATATATATATATATATATATATATATATATATATATATATATATATATATATATATATATATATATATATATACTATATATATATATATATATATATATATATATATATATATAGATTTGATTTGAGGCGATTTTTTGTATTCGTATCCGCAGGATGTGCTTTTTCAACAAGCCCAAAGGGTGCTTCATGACCCCTTTATTAACATTTTGAAAATATTACCGTGAAGTTTAAAGAGTACACCCATATTTAACCTGATCATCTGAACACTACATCAGCAAACTTCCCAGTCTTAGTTTGGCATTGTAGATACGATGAGCATGAAGAACGTGCTATGACTCTAGTACCTTAAATTCTTGCTTCTTAAACAAAACATGTGGCTGACAAAGCAAGGTACTTCGCAGAAGTCTTCAAGGTAAGCCGAGTGTCAATTTCTTTACTGTTACAGCCCTCTAACATAAAGTCTTTCTTAAATTAATACTTAAGCAAACCACACTGAGCTGGTTGTGTATAGTTATAAGATTATAAATGACTACGAATTTATATACTACGTGTCGTTCCTTGCCCTCCTACTTTTCCTTGCTTGGGTGGGGGGTGGACGAAAAAGCGGTGAAGTGGCCCTGTACTCCTCCTCTCCGGTTCCTTTAAGTAAATACTTACGTAAACTGTGTAAGCTCCAATTTTCCTTGAAAAATTCTGGGCGATTATAACGTTAAACTACCCCGCATTGTTTCCTTCCGTATAGTTCGTTAGCTGTTAATGATTGGTCGAAATTTTCTGGGTCATGCTCAAAGCACCTGCTCGTAAAACGATGCAACAAATGACGCCTAAGTGATCCACCGCGGAGTTACCACGTACGCATGACTGCGTAAAAAAATAATAATAATGAACTATTTTGAATACGGCGTATTGTTTGTCATTGGTTCTTCGCTATTCGTAAAAAAAATTCAATGTGCCATAAAATCGCCTCCAATTGTTACGCGACGTCACAAGTCTGCGAAAACTCGCGTCGTTAAAATGAAGTCCGCACAATAAGCAGCACGTTACTGTGCTGAACAATAACTCATTTTTTTTTCGGAATAGCCAGACAGTGTCTCTTTCTGAACGTAATTTAAGAAGGCTGCCCGCCAATCACATTGGCAGCGGCTGCTTATAGCAGCGGGCGAGATGGATTCATATGTGTATGATAGATGTTTTGAGTTGTAGTATAACGATGCTGAGCTGTTTACGAACGAATGGAACCAAGTATAACGATGCTGAGTGTCACAACTCTCTGTGAACTCATCGTTGCTGACAAAGAGGTAGAGAGAGAAATAAACATTATTAGGAACAGACACAATCCTTTGCAGGTAGGCAGCTTTCTTAGTCCAGAAAACCGTGGACGCTGATCATCTCCCTGGTGAGGTAGATCAAGTAACGGGGCAAATTTGAAAGCTGGGCTTCTCAATGTACTCGAGTCCACTGCCTTGTTACAAGCCTCCACGATCCCTGCAGGCTTCCATATGATAAGCTAAGTGAAGCAGGCTAATCGGAGACTAAATTGGGAATCTATTTTAGCTGTCCTGGCTAGGCACAACTAAAACACTGGACACATCTGCACACTCATCAACTCACATCAGCTTGAATATGGAGCAGTGGCGATGCTATTCGTTTTCAAAGAAGCTGAATTTACTGAAAGAGGAGAGCGTTTGATCGGGTTATAAAGCGTTTACTGTTTCCCGCCCATATTTGCGTCGCGGATTACTTAAATTTCAGGCCAGGCAGGACAAAGTAAAATCATGACAGATTGCTGTTATGTTATAGAGCCCGTGCTGAGCGATAGCCTGCTCTGCGATGCTCGAGCGCAAGACGCACAAGCGTGGAATAGGCAGCCCGCACCGCAGGTAGTTTACAGTGCGTGGTCATGACACACGGAGGACAGTCGTCACAGCAAAATCGTAGGACAAATTTAATACAAAATCACGTTATTGCTGCGTTCAAGTAAAACTTTGCCTGACTTGTTAGTTTCCCAGTCTGCAGCCGACAATAACCACTGTCGAAAGTGGGGGGGCTAGCGCCCCCCTTGCCCCCCCCCCCCCCCCGGTAGATACGCCTATGCAGGCTTTTACATAAGTTTTTGTCGCCGGTGCAACACATTCATACAAGCTTCAAATCACGGTGTTAGGATCGTGGTTCCCATGCATTCCTTTAGCCCCCCCCCCCCCTTCAGAAAGAAAAGAAAACGGCCGTTTATGCTACTGTGTAAGACACTCGGTTTGGGAGCGTGGGTCCCTAGATTTGACATCCAGTAAAACCAGAAAAATTTCTTTCCGTTTGTGCATTTTATTTCTTGATAGAGATTGGTCATAAATGACAGACAAACAGATGGACACAAGATTTTGTCGTTACAATCAATTGTTTATCAATACTATCGACGGAGTAAAACAAGATTTCTTTCGTCTTCGGAATGCCTATAAGACGACCCGAAGGTTGTTCGACGGTTGTTCAAGCGGACACAAAATGGATGTTGGCTTTTCTACCGGAGACTATGTATGTCGACAAAGCGTCTGCGCTGATGCAAAAGTGTTTTAGAGGATGTGACGTTAGTGTGGAAAGCGCGAAAAAGAAGGCTGTTGAGCTATTAAAAAAATGTAACCTAGAAAAACTTGCCTCTGATGTGAAGAATTCCAAAGAAATGAAATTGGCTGTATTTTTCACAGCAAAAACGCATAAGCAAGAAATTTCGTTTAGGCCGATTATTCCTGAGAGAGGGGCATGGCAATGCCTCGTTGCGGAGTATCTGCAAAAAATGCTGAATTCTTTGGACGTAAAGGGTCCACTTATGCTGGCTAATTAGGAAGGCATTGTAAAATTCCTGGCATTGGATAGTATAAGAAACAGCTGGGCAATCGGCATAGATGTTCAAGACTTACATTGCTCGTTGCCGCGTGCGCCTTTAATGCAGCGTGTTAAAGCGTGCATCATTGAAGATAACGATGAAGTGACATTTCGCAACACGATGTCCACTGAGTCTTTCCTTGAGCTACTGCACTTTTATTTAGAGGACACGCACGTGGGTTTCTGCGATAAAACGTACATTCAGGCAAAGGGAGTGAGTATGCATCAAGTCGAACGCAGCCCCGATCCTGAGCAACATGTTCACAGGCAGCATAGACAGAGACTTGGCAAGGTGCTTAGAAGGGGTAGTCTACAAGGTCTACAGATATGTAGACGACTACTTAATTTTATGCTGTGAAGTTCCCAAAGATGACTTGAGAAAAACGGTGTTAGAGGCTTTTAATTCACTTGACAAGGGATGAACTTTTACTTCAGAAGTACCGGTGGAAAACAAGCTTCGATTTCTGGATCTGAAGTTGGAATTTTTGTCCGACCGCGTGTGTTGGACTTTTTCGCCTCGGGCTGGGAAGCCGCTCATGAATTTTGCGCCAAATCATTCTAAGCTGGTCAAGAATGGCATAATCACGAATTGTTTTCTGTCCGCACTGTTAAAATCCTATTTTCATGCGGCGCATTGCGCGTTTCATAAACAGGTGGCTCTACTGCAGGACACAAGGTACCCGCTGTCTATGATGCAGGCTGCAGGCTAATAAGAAAGCTTAAACAGGAAAAAGAACCATGTTTGGAAAAGGATAGACAGATTGATTCTAGCCCAAATATAGTAGTGATTCCTTACGTACACGGACTATCCCACAGAATAAAAAAAAAAGGTAGCTGGAAGTTATGAAGTTCAGGTGGTGTCTTCGGCCAAGAACAAAATCGGAGGTGTGTGTGTGCTATGGTTGACCAGAAATGTCAGAAACGGAACGGCGTACAAGATGAATGTAGTATTAAACACAAGCATCAGTTTGTCAAATGTGCAAACAATTTAGTGTACAAAATTCCTTTGACCTGTGATCATGCGTACGTAGGGGACTGGCAGATGTATAAACACGAGGCTAAGGGAACATATGTCGAGTCTGAAAGGTCGCCCTAACACACATTTAGCGCTGCATTGCAATGAGTGCGCACGCACGCCTTAAGTAGCACCACCATTGAATACAGGCATCGCAATCAAACTTCGAGGGAGATCGTGGAGGTGTTTTACATTCACAAGCAAAAAGAAAAGTGTGTTAGCCACCCCTCTGTTGCCTTACTTGAGAAAGAAACTTTGCTCTTGACATCTGTACGTTAAGGCATATGATCAAGAGCTGTGCCATGTGCGCTTTTGACGAGTTCATCATGATGTCACGATGACGTCGCATACCATGACGTCACATGATGGCATCATCACATGACATCGTTGCTTGGCCAAAGCTGGGTCGATCCTGGAGACAGTGCGACACAAAGTTAAGTGCAGAAAGCTTTAGAGGAGAAGGGGAGGTCAAGAAATGCAATCGAATAATAATAATAATAATAATAATAATAATAATAATAATAATAATAATAATAATAATAATAATAATAATAATAATAATAATAATAATAATAATAATAATAACTTCTGGGGTTTCACGCCCCAAATCCACGATATGATTATGAGGGACTACTTAGTGGAGGGCTCCAGAAATTTTGACCACCTGGGGTTCTTTAACCTGCACCTAAACCTAACTACGCGGGCCTCGAACACTTTCGCCTCCATCGAAATGCGGCCGCCGCGACAGGGATTCGATCCCGCGACCTTCGGGTCAGCAGTCGAGCACCATATACACTAACTAGACCACCGTGGCGGGCAAATAAATAGAGACGACTGAGAAAAAATAATTCAGGAGCACTTGTCATATCGGGAAGATTTCATCCCGAATTTTGTTAAATTTGCAAGGGTATAAGTGCGCGCGCGCACGCACACGAACGCACAAACACACGACCACACATAGGGTGGTTGAACATCCCCCCCCCCCCCCCGTCGAAAAAATTTTCCGGCTGCGCCCCTGCCCAAGAATGATTATTATATAGATTTTGGCTTTCTTGTGGACTAAAGTGTCGCCAAGAAAATCCTCGCATCGACTCTATCGCATGGTGAACATCCTTACTCTGAGATATTTAATCACCCTCTTGCTGGTGAAGTAGTGCGGTGTAAACGTCACCGACGACGTTCCCGCCAATACGATCCTGACGAGTCGCTTCGTTAGCGACGCCGATGCGACCCATTTTCCAAGCGACTTTGTCGATGCCGAACAAAGCGCACTCGGCGCGCCCCCGCTAAATGAGGAACCCGGGTTTTGTTCCGCTCATAGGAAACAAGAAAGCTAATTAGGATATAGCCGGGCTATAAATAAGCGGGCTCCTTTCCCGTCATCGCAAATATAGTGCAGGATCGTCGAACGTAAAGAAGCGCGCGCCACCGCAAAGGATTAATTAATATTACACGCATATACAGCTTCCGTGGTCCCCAGTATATACAGCGTCGAAAACAGGGTAACGATACCCAACTCGCCGAGTTTGAAAGTTGGGCCGCGTATAGGATGTTGTTTACGGCAAAACCCGACATTCCTGAAACGCGAATACACGCTTCCTGAAATCACACTGAGGAATCAAGTTGCGTACCGAGAGCTTCCCGGCATCGTAAAAGACTATATATTACGTGCGACGCCAGTAATTGGGAATCCGATCAAGCAGGATCACAACATACTCTACCGGAAGCGAAGCGCTTATATGGACCGGTATAAACTTACAAGACCGGCGAAACACAACAGAAACACGACGTTAGTGTTCAAGTCTGTGGTTGTTGTTGTTGTTGTTAACGCGATAGCGTTAAAGAGCTCGTATCGCAGAAATTCCGCCGTCGGCGTCGGCACCGTTGGTTGTGAGCGAAAAATCATCTTGTCCGTGACTGAAAAATCGAAAAAGCTGCAAATAAAATAAATAATAAAAATGTTGGGTCCGAGCGAGAATCGAACCCAGGCCGTCCGCGTGGCAAGCAGGTGTTCTACCACACAGCCACGCCTCTGCTCCGAGCTGCACTGAAAGTACCTTTCATGCTTCCCAAAAATACACGTCTGTATACAGGTGTCACAGTACGAGATGTAATATCGCAGTAATATTGCGTGGTACAAGCGTACATTGCTATCGGGCGTCACACCACGTCAATATCCTAACGGCTTGGTGGTTTAAAGACAGCCACCCATTACAAAAGGCACACACATTACTGCGCGTATTTTCTTAAGGCCACGTAGTGGGTGCATCGCAACTTCGAAATAGTTTCTGGTTTAAAGCATGCTACCCATTACATAAGGCACAAACCTTAGTGCGGGCATTCTGATAAACACACGTAGTGTTCGAAGTGCTCACTAGGGGCAGGATATCGCTATCGCGTTCAACTCTTAAAGGCGAAGCTTAAGCGGCCCCTAATTTTTTGTTGTTGTTTGTGGTGGTGGTGGTGGTGGTGGTGGTGGTGGTGGTGGTGGTGGTGGTGGTGGTGGTGGTGGTGGTGCGACAGCATTAGCAACCCGAAACAGGGCTAACCCTTTTTGTTGTAATTTCTCTCCTGTCCGTTAAGTTCGGCATCAGCCGTCGTGCCATTGTCGTTACATACAGCGGGGGCGGGTTAGCAGTTCAGTGCGCTGTAAACCACTGTATGAGTGTCACGTGAAGTTCACGATTACTAGGAGGAGCAACAGCTGTTGCATAACATCACTTCATAGCTGGTGAAGTCGCTAATAGGTCCTTTATCTTTACAACAGAGCAGTGAAAGACCTGGCTCACAAGCCCCAACCCTGCATGATGACCAACCACAATCGATCAGCAGCGGCTGAGCCCAGGTCACATGTCCACCTGGACTGGGGAGGCGACCACCACGGAAGACGACCAAGAGGCAACTTTGTCTGATCTTACAAAAACTCGGAGGACGCTTGAATTTCGCCTTCACGAGTAGAACGCGATAGTGTAATCGGGCATAATGCTTCCTTTTTTGCGAATCAAGCGAAGGGCCCACTACGCGTCCGTAAGGCAACACGCGAACTTACTCAGCTGCTCCCTTTGTTGATGCTTTTGCAGCTGATGATGATTAAATATGTCTGGGTGGGCCTTTAAATGGGTCTTAGTGGGCCTTTGAAACACCCACTCGTTGCACAATTCACACATTTTGACACCTGGCGCGATTTCACGCTTCTGCCGCGCAATATTACATGCTAAGTTAAGGAGACTCCTTCCACTACATGACATTCATATAGTGTTTTATTCCGAAGCAGTTTAAAGCAATATCGTGGCTATGTGGTAGAACAATTACTTGCCACTCAGACGGCCCGGCATCGATTCTTACTCGAACTTAAGGTATTTATTATTTATTTTATTTGCATCTTTCTCGATTCTTCAGTCACGGACAATATGATGATTTTCCGCTCACAACCAACGACGCCGACACCGGAATTTCTGCGAAACGAGCTGTTTAACGCTATCACTTTAATAAAACTCATTTCTCTTTATTTTTTCCCTGCTGTAGGTTTTGTGGCGACTATAATGTGGAGCAGTAAAGCTTGGAGTGCTACGTTCTACCTCTGTGGTGTGTAGTCTTTCCTTTGTCCCTTGTTTTGCGCCGCCCCTTTGGAACATGCATAACCAATTCCAACTTGCCCAGGTATCAGTTCTTCTGTTCTACGTAAGCTTTGTGCAACACCCCTACGCGGTACTGCAAGGTTTTGTTTCTGTCTGCTTGCCCCTGCAAGCGCATGGGCACGTCAAAGTTCACATAAGAAAGCCTATTTTACGGAGCAACGTACATCAGCTTATGTTTCTTCCTGCTGTTATTAAGCTGCTCATAAACATCAACAGACACGGTGTTACCTTTACCTTCCAGGCTGGTGCGTAGCCAGAAACTTTATTCGACGGGGTGGGGGTGTTCAGTTGTACTTTACGTATGTTCGTGCTTGCGTTTGTATGTTTGCGCATTACATAAACAACCAAAATGGAAAAATGTTGGGGAAGTTTGACCTCCCCCCCCCCCCCCCCCCGAACATCCTGGCTACATCAGTGCTTCCTTCCTTAGCCCTAAATTCGATTATGCATTCTCTGTTGTACACTTTCATACCTCCGCGAGAGCTATTGCACTTGCCACTGCGAAAGGAAAACAGCTCATACTCCGACAAAGACAAATCTACTTCCCGAAAACTCGAACCCGTGCGGGAACTCCTTCTCTGTTCCCCTAATTTGAATATAAACTCAATTCCCCAACTTCCCGTCAGCCTTTCGTCGTGTTTGCGCAGCGCTCAAAGTAATTTCGCGACACGCCGAGAAACTACTTTAAAGGATTCCTACCGCACCTTCATTACTCGATGGATTCATCGCAAATATACGTGCGGCCGCGAACCTCGTCTCTGCAACCTACTACACTCCCTTGAAGCAGGAGCCGCGAAAAATGATCGCCAAGCCATTTACGCGACGAGCAACCACTGTATCTCGATTGCGACATCGTTCCATGCGCCGCCCAAATAACTGCCCACCGAGTTCCACTGCCACCGCGACGATGACGACGACACATGCAGCGTATATAGGGTTTCTTTCTGTGCTGTACAGACCGCCTCCGCCACTCGCTCCCGTCGGTCGTTCATCGTAACAATTTCCTCGCCTCGCGCCTGCCCCAGCGGACACTGCGACCGCGCATCCGCTGCGTATAGCGTTCCCATGAAACCGTATCGTGCCGCCGAGTCGTTCATCGCCGAGCCACCGAACGCAAACGGCTGCAGCAGCCTTCCCCGCGGATTTTGTCATCGAAGAGCAGCGAAGGAGGGGGAGCGGACGCGCGCATAAACGATGCGATTGCGATTCTCGTTCGTATACATGGAGTGCCAGTTTCATTTGCAAACAGCCGCGGCGACTCTGTGCGAAAGCGTTCTTTCATTCGCATTCTTATGACCGCAATTGTGAATGCGGTACACCGCTCCCTTCGCGACACAGTTTCGAAACATCCCTCGCAAAAATGGCTTGTATCACATTAAAGCTCACTCTCATCTATCTATCTATCTATCTATCTATCTATCTATCTATCTATCTATCTATCTATCTATCTATCTATCTATCTATCTATCTATCTATCTATCTATCTATCTATCTATCTATCTATCTATCTATCTATCTATCTATCTATCTATCTATCTATCTATCTATCTATCTATCTATCTATCTATCTATCTATCTATCTATCTATCTATCTATCTAGCGCTGTATTAATGAGAACTAACAGACAATAATGCCAAAGAAAGTATAGGGGATGTTATTCGCAGTAATGAGTATATAAATGTGAAGAAAGTAAAGTGGACGAAAGGATAACTTGCCGCCGTAGCTCAATGGTAGAGCACCGGACGCGTTATTCGAAGGTCGCAGGTTCGGTCCCTGCCGGCGGCAGGTTATCTTTTCTTCCACTTTACTTGCTTCACATTTATATCTCAGTTACTACAGATAACATCACCTATACTTTCCTCGGCATTATTGTCTGTTAGTTCTCATTAATATTGTGTCTAACAAAGAAAAACGAGCCCTCAAAAGTCATCTTTCATTCATATCTAGCACTGTGAAGCTCGAGGGCGTGGGCATTCGTATGGTTCAGATATATTCACATGCCACAAGCATGGGTGATTAGATCTGTGGTTATGAGAACGTGGGGGCTTAGGTTCGAAACTCAGCACCGCGAGGAAAATTTCTTGTTTCATTCACTTATTGATAGCCATGATCCTCTTACGTGACAAAGTGATGGACGGACGGACAGTTTTCTTACAAAAATTACTTAGCGCAAGAAAAGCAAAACACACTGCACCCAAGGAATATACACAAGGGACAAGCGCTTGTCCATTGTGTATCTTCCTTGTGTGCTGCGTTGTTTACTGTGCTGAGTCATTTTTGTCAGTATGCACCCAACTAGACCCTCAAAAAGTCCTATTAAGGACAGTTCTCTTGTTGAGCATAAAACGTTATTTTAAAGGCTTACGCATTTAAAATAACGATTTATAATACGAAAACTATGGGAGAATCCTTCGCTTATGGAAAAGCCCACCTTAAGTTGGAACATTCGCGTCTTCAAAAAAAAAAAAAAAACAAAGAAAATTAAAGCCAGTTCCCAGCCTGTGAAATCTAAATAAACAGCGGAGCTGGCTTTCTTTTTTTCTCGATCATCTTCTTCTTCCTTTTTCTATCATTCGCGTTTCTTTCTTTCGCCATCTTTTTCTACATCTTCCTCTTTCTTTCCTTCTTATGTCTTTCTGTATTGCCCCATCTCCTCCTTTCCCTCCTCCTAACACTCATATAACTCCCACTCACCCTCCCTCACTTCTCTTTTCAACCCCTTGCTGTGCAGTACTGTGCATGATTATGCTACGGCTTACCCCCTCACCTCCTCTTTTCCCTTCTCCTCACCCAAACACCTGTCCGCCTACCTCTTGCTAAACTATACTATACAAGACCATGCCATGCTCTACCCTCTACCTTCCTCCTCTTCCTAACTTCCCTATTCTTTCAACATTGCCCTTTCGCCTCCTTTCCCTCCTCCTCACCCCCGCTTCTCTTTCCCACCTCTTCCTGTGCTACACTGTACATGGCTACGCTACGGTTTTACCCTCTCACTCCTCCTTTTCCGCCTCCTCATCCTAACGTCAGTCCTGCTCACCCTAACTTCCCATTCGCACCCGCTTGAGTTCCCTTGCTAAGTCTGGATAACAGTGGTAGCGCAAGGAAACAGGACACAAGATGGCAACCAAAGCGACAAACACAGCACTGCTCTCTTTGTCGCCTTCTCGTGTCCCCGTCTCTTTGCGCTACCATTGTTATCCAGTTATGCCGTACCAAAAAGCCCGCCTTGCAACCTTAATCGCTTGCCAAGGCTGACAGCGTGACGTAATGCATGAGAAGCATGGGATGACTCGGACGGCTACGGCATTACGTGGGCATCAAGAAATCAGTCGACGTTAGACAGCGGCTGCATCTCGCCAACCATGTGCTTTGCGTAGCCACGCAGTAGCCGCTCTGGCTTAGTGTCCCATACGATTTCAGGACTTTCGGGTCACTGCCGATCTATAAATCGATGAACCGAATAGGTTTAATCGATTAAATGAAACGTGAACATCGCTGACTGGCAATTAATCGTTTTGCGGGACACTTTTCATTGATTTTACCATCCCTTGTATGCAGTTGTTCCTAAAATAACTCGACACTACAAGCTTCAAAAGGGAGCTTCAAAGGGGATGTTTTATTGTACACGTAACCTGTACATAAACAAACAAAAGAAATTAAACAAGTAAAAAAAATTCGGGCAGTTTGCATTAGGACGCGCAAACCTTGGCACAGAGAAGCACGGGCCCGTCGCCGCTCGTACTGCCCGTCGACCGACACGCCTAGTTTAGAGATGCACGGCTTCCTACTCGGGAGTATGCAGCCAGGCTAAACATATTGTTACGTGAGTTGCGTGAGTGACGAGTCGCTTTTACAAGTCGCTATTCACAAGATGTATTCGCAAGAGCGGCTGCAGCGCTGACCAGTCCGGCTCCGAGCTCGAGCAGCTAGCGACCTTCGTCCTCTTCGTCGGGCGCACACGCGCGTCGACAATATGAATTCCGGCAGCCTACATGTAGCATAACCCCCGGCGGCAAAGGCGCCGTCTCGGCGCATCTAGACGTCAACGTCATTGGGCGAGTGGTACTGCTTCAGGCGTGCGACGTGTACGATGTCGCTGGCATGCGGGGTGGATGAAGACGACGGGGCAGCAGGAGCGATTTCATAGGTGACGGGAGTCACCGCACGAAGCACTCGGTATGGCCCTGTGTACCGAGAGAGCAGTTTGTCGGACAGGCCAACGTGCCGGGTCGGAGACCACAGCAGAACCAAAGAACCGGGCGAAAAGTGTACGTCGCGGTGTCGTTGATCATACCGACGGCGTTGGTTCTCTTGGGAGGTCAGAAGGCGAGTACGAGCGGCTTCGCGTGCATGAGCGGCCCGGCTGATAGCGTCCAGGGCGTATTCAGTGGTCGGAGCTGCTGGCAACAGAATGACTGTATCGAGGGGCAATGTGGGTTCGCGGCCGAACAGCAGGAAAAATGGGGAGTAACCAGCCGTGTCATGGCGCGAGGAATTGTAGGCAAATGTCACGTACGGTAGAGCAAGGTCCCAGTCGGAGTGGTCTGAGGAAACATACTTTGAAAGCATGTCGGTTAGGGTTCGGTTCAGACGCTCCGTGAGGCCATTCGTTTGCGGATGGTACGACGTAGTGAGCTTATGCCGCGTTTCACATGAACGCAGGATGTCCGCTATGACTCTCGATAGAAATGTGCGGCCACGGTCCGTGAGCAGCTGGCGTGGAGCACCGTGTTGCAAGATCACGTCGCGCAGAAGGAAATCGGCGACATCTGTGGCGCAGCTTGTAGGAAGAGCTCGTGTGATGGCGTAGCGTGTGGCGTAGTCTGTGGCCACAGCTATCCACCTGTTGCCAGCAGAAGACACGGGAAAAGGGCCGAGTAGGTCCAAGCCGACGCGAAAGAAGGGTTCGGACGAAATGTCGAGGGGTTGAAGGCACCCAGCCGGAAGCGTCGACGGTGTTTTGCGGCGTTGACATTTCTCACACGCCGCGACGTATCGTCTGACGGAGCGTGCGAGACCTGGCCAATAGAAGCGACGGCGGATTCGGTCGTATGTGCGAGACACACCAAGGTGACCGGCAGTTGGAACGTCGTGAAGTTCGTGGAGTACAGCCGAGCGGAGGTGTTTGGGTACAACAAGCAGCAGGGATGGTCCGTCTGGATGAAAGTTGTGGCGGTATAGTGTACCATTCTGGAGTACGAACGAGCGATGAGATCGGTCCGAAGGTGAGGATTCAAGGCACTCGATGATAGCCCGTAAGGATGCATCACTGCGTTGCTCGTCGGCTATGTGGGTCAGTTGGGAAACGGTGCACACGCAAGCGTCGGTGTCAGGGACGGTGCGCGACTCGCCAACCGGATAGCGAGATAGGCAGTCGGCGTCTTGATGCAGGCGTCCAGACTTGTACGTCACTGCAAAAGTGTACTCTTGCAGTCGCAGAGCCCAGCGACCAAGTCGACCTGTGGGATCCCTTAATGATGAAAGCCAGCAGAGCGCGTGGTGGTCGGTGACTACGGAGAAGTGAGTGCCATATAAATATGGACGGAACTTGGAGACCGCCCAGACAAGAGCAAGGCATTCTCGTTCGGTAATCGAATAGTTGCGCTCCGCAGGTGTAAGGAGGCGACTAGCGTAGGCGATAACGCGGTCGTGCCCCTGCTGACGTTGGGCGAGGACGGCTCCGATCCCGTGACCACTGGCATCAGTTCGGACCTCAGTCGGAGCGGATGGGTCAAAGTGGGCCAATATAGGTGGCGTCGTCAAAATTGTAATGAGGTGAGAGAAGGCGGCAGCTTGAGTGGATCCCCACGAAAATGGGACGTCTTTCTTTAGAAGATCAGTAAGTGGTCGAGCGATTGCTGCAAAGTCTTTCACGAACCGCCGGAAATAGGAACAGAGTCCCACAAAACTCCGAACATCTTTGGCGGATTGGGGTACTGGAAAACTGGTGACGGCACGAATTTTCTCAGGGTCCGGCCGCACACCAGAAGCATCAACGAGGTGGCCCAACACTGTAATCTGTTGGCGGCCGAAGTGACACTTCGACGAGTTCAACTGGAGGCCAGCATTGCGGAAGATGTCGAGAATAGCCGACAGACGCTCAAGGTGGGTCTCAAATGTAGGTGAAAATACGAGGACGTCGTCTAGGTAACAAAGGCATGTTGACCATTTGAACCCTTGTAGCAGAGAGTCCATCATGCGCTCGAACGTGGCTGGGGCGTTGCATAGACCGAAGGGCATAACCTTGAATTGGTACAGGCCATCGGGAGTGACGAAGGCGGTCTTTTCTTGGTCTTTCTCGTCCACGGCAATCTGCCAATAACCGGAGCGAAGGTCTATGGATGAAAAGTAGCGTGCGCCATGGAGACAATCGAGAGCGTCATCAATGCGGGGCAAAGGATACACGTCCTTTTTCGTAATTCGATTTAGATGCCTGTAATCGATGCAGAAACGCCACGTGTTGTCTTTCTTTTTAACCAGGACGACGGGTGACGCCCAAGGGCTCGATGAGGGCTCAATAATGCCTTTAGTTAACATCTTGTTTACTTCTTCTTGAATAATCTGGCGCTCCGATACGGACACCCGATACGGTCGACGGTGAATGGGAACAGCATCACCTGTGTTGATACGGTGCTGCACAAGAGAAGTTTGGCCGAGTGGTCGATTGTCAAGGTCGAAGATCTCGCGGTAAGAAGCCAAAAGGCCGATGAGGGCGGCTGATTGCGCTGGGGGGAGGTCTGGGGCAATCATGGGGCGTAATGCCATGTCGAGGCTTGTGGCATCGGGTGGGCTACAAGGAAGATTGGAGCATACGTCTGCTGCAAAAGAGGTGACGTGGTCATCGGCTAAGGACCGCAACGTGGCGATTAAGATGCCTTGAGGGAGGACTTGCTTCGTGAAGCCGAAATTTATGACGGGGAGATGTACCCGGTTAGCGGCTATAGTTATGACGCAGTGAGGCACAGTGATGTCACGTGCCAGAAGTACATCAGTAATCGGCGTGACGACGTAGTGCCCATCCAACACGGATGAAGTCGTTGTGAATTCGGCGAATGTTAGGGCTTTAGGCGGTAGGCGGATGAAATCCGTGGTGCAGAGGCTGTGTGGAAGGTCGGGGTGAATATCTGGCTGAAGAGGAAGGTCCAAGCAAAGAGTACCAGCGGAACAGTCTATCAGGGCAGAATGGGTCGATAGAAAGTCCATCCCTAGGATGAGGTCATGAGGACAATTATGGAGCACCGTGAATAGGACAAGAACGTAACGGTCGGCGATGCTTATACGAGCTGTACACATTCCAATGACAGGAACAGTTCCGCCATCGGCGACGCGTACAGCTTTTGTAGTAGCAGGCGTGAGGACTTTTTTCAGTCGGCGACAAAGACGAGCACTGATTATGGACACGTGAGCTCCAGTATCGACTAGAGCCGTCAAAGAAATACCGTCCACGTGCACATCGATTAGGTTCTTGTTCGTAGGAAGCGTCAACGGAGGATTTGGTTCAGAAGGAGATGATGCAGCACTACCTCCAGGAGCTGCACGATCTAGTTTTCCGTCGGGTACGATGCAAAGTTGGGCGGCGAGGGGTGGCGGCGTGGTTGGGGCGACGGGGAACGACGGCGTTGAGGGGACGGTGAACGAGCAGGAGGGCGGCTGTTAGGTGTGTCACAAGTAGGGTCTTTACGGCTGGGCGAATACCGGCGAAGATCTTCATATGGGCGGGAAGGCGAGAAAAATTGGGTCCTATATGGCGGCGTCCAAGTGGCGCGGCAGTAGCGGGAGACATGACCAACGCGGTGGCACCGGAAGCAGATGGGTCTGTCGTCGGGAGTTCGCCATTCCGCTGGGTTGCGAGATCGTGGAGGAACGAATGGGTCACTTCGAGATGCATTCATGGGCATTGGTCGGGACGAGGGGCGAGAGACGGGGCAGGCGACAGGGAAGCCGAGATTGGCGAATTCTTGTCGTACGACCGCCTGAATAACGGAGACCGCGGGGGTTGGTTGTATAGTGGCATGGTCGAATGGAGAGGGCTGGAACGGCGCTGGACTTGCCGCTTCAAGTTCCCGTCGAACGATACGCGTTACACTCTGCTCAAATGCGGTGTAGCGGCGGAATCGGAGCAGGTGGACGTGGCAGCCGTGTTTGGCAACCGAGAAAATTGAGGGTGCACACGACGGCTTTTGGCCGTTTCGAAACGGCGGCATTCTTGAATGATGCGGTCGATAGTCGAGACGTTGGTGTAGACCAGCAAATGGAAAGCGTCGTCCGCGATGCCTTTCAAAACGTGACCCACTTTGTCAGCTTCGGGCATTGCTTCGTCCACTTTCCGGCAAAGAGCAAGCACTTCTTGTATGTAGGAGACATACGACTCAGTAGGCGACTGGACACGGGTAGCGAGCTCTTGTCGTGCAGCTGCGTGGCGACCGGTCGGGTTCCCAAAGATGTCACGTAGCTTCTCCTTGAACGTGTCCCAGCTGGTGAGCTCGGTCTCATGTGTTTCGTACCAGATGCGCGGGGTTCCGTCCAAGTAGAAGAGAACATTAACGAGCATCATGGTAGGGTCCCACCGGTGAGTTTGACTGACCCGTTCATACAGGCGAAGCCAGTAGTCGACGTCGAGGCCAGGTTGCGCGGAGAATGTCCCGGGATCGCGGGGGGGTGGGGACCGCGACAAAGGTTGTCATAGGAGCCGCAGATGGAGATGGGGACGGGTTGTCATTGGAAGCCATGGCGAGAGGCTGGATGACGCGGCCACTGCGGAGCTGCGTGGTGAGGACGGGGAACGTTCCACCTCCACCAAATATGTTACGTGAGTTACGTGAGTGACGAGTCGCTTTTACAAGTCGCTATTCACAAGATGTATTCGCAAGAGCGGCTGCAGCGCTGACCAGTCCGGCTCCGAGCTCGAGCAGCTAGCGACCTTCGTCCTCTTCGTCGGGCGCACACGCGCGTCGACAATATGAATTCCGGCAGCCTACATGTAGCAATATAGATCGGTGGAGTTTGCGCGATGACTCCGTTGGTGGGCGTGGATTAGCTACTGCGCATGCGTGGCTTGGTCAGGTGGTGCAGTATCTGGTCGCTAGACGACTCGATGCTTGTTTTCTCTTTCTTTCTACCTTCTTTTAAGGCGAAAACCTTAAATGTCTCATCAAACGCGAAATTTGACCGTCAGCGTCCCGCGTCAGCAGCGTCGGGGACGAGTGATACAAAAAATCATCATCACGTCATGACGTCACCACATGACGTCACAGATCGCCGAAATTGGTGAAATCATTATGACGTCATCGTGACGTCACATGACGTCATCACCCGCCACGGTGGTGTAGTGGTTATGGCGCTCGACTGTTGACCTGCAGGCCGCGGGATCGAATCCGGGCCGAGGCGGTCTCAATTTCGATGGAGGCGAAAATGCTTGAGGCCCGTGTGCTTAGATTTATGTGCACGTTAAAGAACACCAGGAGGTCAAAATTTCCGGAGTCGTCCACTACGGCATCTCTCATAATCATATCGTGGTTTTAGGACGTTAAACACCAACAATTATTTACGTCATCACATCATATCGTAACTTGGTCAAGGGTGGTCCGATCATGGAGGCAATGCGAAACCAAGTAAGGTGCTTCCGATTTTGGAGGCAGTGCGAAACCACGTTAGGTGAAATTCGAAGAGTGACGGGGCAAGATCAATAAATCGACTGAGAATAAAAAGAAGATTTCGCCTTGGAGTCCTGTTAGGTGAATGCATAAGGAACCCTGTGGGGTTTTTCTCTCTCTCTCTCTCTCTCTACTTCGTTCTCTCTCTTTCGTTGATGTTCTCTCTCTCTCTCTTTTCTTTCTCTCTTTCTTATTCTTTGTGTGCTACGCTTTACTCTCTCCCCTCCTCCTCACGCTCACTTCCTTTTCCCACCCCCTTGCTACACTATGATATACAAGGATATGCTATGATGGGCTAGCGTGCCTGGATAGCCGAGTGGTTAGGACGCTCGTTATCGGGTCGAGGGTATGCAGGTTCGAATCCTGCCTCGTTAAAAATTTCTTTTTATCTTCCTCTTTCTTTATATCTTTCTTTCCGTCTCTCTGTTTGCTTCTATCTTCCTTTCTTTCTCTCTATCTCTCTGTACTCGTTCTCAGGGTTATTACAGGCAACGATGTAGTGGGATCTGCCCAAATTCTGTGGCACATACCCGTTCACGATTATGATAGTCTTCGGGCATGGTCGCACACTTTAGGCCGAGCTGGAACAGCTTCGCCGTTAAAACAGTATGTACATTTCACAGATTAACACCAAAACACCGATTGATCTCTGTATATCCGATTGCACACAAATTAAAGAAACAATAGGCTGGGTCAAATTGTTCACATATTGAAGACAATCACGTGTGCCCGCATAAGAGAGTGGGAGCTCTGTTAGTAAGGGACTACTGGAAACGCCAGCTGTCAGTTCCTTCCTTTAAAATATGTTCGTCATAGAGTCATGTTACACCATACCAATTTTGGTGTACATTCGATTAACCAAGCGACCAGGAGAGCACAAAGTCGTAGGCGGCTAGATAGATAGATAGATAGATAGATAGATAGATAGATAGATAGATAGATAGATAGATAGATAGATAGATAGATAGATAGATAGATAGATAGATAGATAGATAGATAGATAGATAGATACGCTCAAAGTCGCAGAAGTTCGCTAAGAAATGCTTCGCATTTAAAAAAAGTCACAGTTTCGCCGCAAGGGCGAAGCAATGAATGCGATAGCAAGAAACTAATGCCACTAATGCTATACGAAGTGAAGCTCACCAATGGATACTCTCAGTTTGAATAGTGCTCCTGTTGCAAAGGCGGCCGAAGCAGCGAAGGAAACTAGCGTGCTTCAAGTGTCGAGCTGTGACACTTCATAGTTCGCGCTCTTCTTCTGTTTGTTCGTTTAGCGGCGTCCCTTGAGCTCGAGTGACTTTCGTACGCTCCGTAACATGAGCGCGGACATCACGGTGAAAGACATTCCTCTTCCCCTCACCACGAGAAAACCGCGCGAGCAGACAGCGGAAGGGCAAGGTTCTCCCGGCGCAAATATAAGAAGCGAGCGAGCTCGCCGACGACTTTTAAGTGCGCCCGTCGCGCTCCTAGCGCCATCTCGCTGGTAATGAAGAAACGATTATACGCGCCTGCCGTCTCTGAGTCCGTACAGCGGTAAAGGATGAGTATATAACACTCGCCGTTAGCTACGTGGATGATCTGCGTGTCGTGGCATAGTGGTTAGCGCCACTCGCTGCGGAGCAAGAGGTCCCTGGTTCGATTCCGCGCTTCGGAAGCATTTTTCTGAATTACTTTTCTTTGGGGCTTTTATATATATATATATACATACTTATACATATACGGTGCATGACGGCGGCGACGGCAAAATCCAGCCGAGACTGTCCATATAATTGCTATCGCAATTTTTAAAACGTTTGTGCCATCGTCGAAAGCCTCTTCTCCGTGTTTTTACAGCTGCCCATCGAGGTAATTCCACACAATGAGGCGCCTTTAGAAGCTCTGCGGCGCGCTTCCGCTGAACAGCGGCGCCGGCACAGTATTAGCGCGATAGCGTTAGAGAGCTCGTGCCGCAGAAATTCCGCCGCCGGTGTCGGGGCCGTTGGTTGTGAGCGAAAAATCGAGAAAGGAAATGGACAACTATGTCCATCTAGCGGAAAACATATCAAGTCAATGCCGCCTTTCCAGAGAAAGCGTTGATCAAGCAAACAGCAAACGCTAGATAATGTGCTGCCATCTGTGAGGCATTGTGAGACTCTTCATCGCCTCCGAGATGGCAAGCGCGCGGCGTGTATCTTGGAGGCCATGCGACTTGCTTTAGATCAAAAACCTGTATGTACCATTCTCTCTCTCGCGCGCGTGTGTGTCTGTGTGCGTGTATGTGTAACAATACACATCAATAAGTATGCACTTAGTGGTTGAAGTGCGCACCAGGGGCCGGATTTCGCTATTGCGTTCAACTCTTAAAGGCGAAGCTTAAGGGTCCCCCAATTTTTAATTTTCTGTGACAGATTGATGACAGTATGTACAAGGCGCCGATAAAGACCTAAAGAGGTAAAGAAGAATTTATCCGTTGAAAAACGTTCTAGTGCACATCATCCTCCAGAAGCCACACCAAACAATCTTTAAAAACGCAATAGGAACTTTTGTTCGCATTTTTAGCATTTTGTGTCTAATTATTGCTCGACTTGATTATTATCAAACCATTTCAGAAGCATTTTGACGGCTGCACATGACTTTTATGTTACATATTGCATTGTTCCCAGGGGAAGGGAATAGATTTACCCTTAGCTTATAAATTTTGGCACTCCCCGGCCTGGCGACGCTTCAGGATAGATCTAGTCTCTAGAGATTTTAGATACGTGTTGAACGCAGAGAGCGTTACTCTAGTGATACGGTGGTGCCTTAAATACTAAATAATAAAGAAAATTAATAGACAACTTAGCCATCTCGCACGCTGTGCAATTTCATGTTTCGTATTAACCACGAACAAAGCTGCAGCTCTTTCCACGAAGACGCGTTCCACTTTCACGTTATAACTTATTTCCATGAAGGAGGCAACAGCTATTTCTTTAAATGCGCGAACATTTATATGCAGACTCAAAGATAAAACTGTGAGTCCGTCCCTCTTTTACGTAAGGTGATGATCACTTTGAAGAAATTAATGTATAAAACAAAAGAAATTTTCTGGGTGGTGCTGGATTTTGACTCCTAGTTGCAATGGCGCATGTCCTAACCACTGGGCTAAACACTATAATAATAATTGTTGGGCGTCCCAAAATCACAATATGATCATAAGAAATTAGTTAATTAAAATACCTCGATTCTAAACCCACATCCAGAACATACTGGGTCGGTGATGTACTCTTCGGCCGGATATGACCGGATATGACTTATCTGCATAACTAGTGCGTGTTACTGAAGGACGCCTTTCTATCTAGTTATTGGGCTTCTGTGATGTTCTTGACTTAAAGGGGCCATGACACGGTCACCCAGTAATTTACTAAATAAGCCCCACAAGTCGCCGGCTGTAAACCCGCCCACCGCCGGCGACCGCCATTTTGCCATGGCGTGTGTGACGTCATGTGCTGCGTAGAGCGGAGCCGTCGCCTTCTACCACAGTTTCAGCCGCAGCATATCGTTCAATTTTGCTGCCAAGTTGAAGAAAGCTGAAATAGCTCGATTGCACGCGCAGCTGACATCGGAACAAAATCATTCGCCGGCATGCAGACGCTCGCACAGTAAGCAGCTTGTTACGTCACGGCTCCCGAGTTCGCCAGTGTTGCCCGACTCTCAGGCCGCTCGCGCGTTCATAAACATATTTAGTTGTGAATTAAGTGATCGACCGAATGCGGTAAAATTTCACCAGCTTATTTGTGAATGCTCAAAGGGTTAACCCGCATAACGCAGATTATGACCGAAAATTAGGTGTCATATATCTGAAGCTCTTACGTGCCAAAGCCACGTTATTATTACGAGGCACGCCGTAGTGGAGGGCTCCGGAAATTTAGACCATCTGGTGTTCTTTAACGTGCACTGACATCGCACAGTACACGGGCCTCTACCATTTCGCCTCCATCGAAACGCGACCCCCGCAGCCGGAATCGAATCCGCGACTTTCGGGTCAGCAGCCGAACACCGTATCCACTATACCCCCATGGAGGACCAAATTGAAGCGTCATGGCCCCTTTAGACGCAAAAGCAAGTCATAATATAGTATTTGTAAACGTCTGCCGTTGTCCGCGCAAGCCGTGAGCACTTTCCAAAAAAGATTTGCGTTAATACTCTTATTCTAGAGACCTCAGCGCCGGTGTAGGTCTATCACTCGTTGCCCCTTTTCGTGCATCGAGCAATTCATGTTAGCAGCATTGTCTCTTCACTCATTTGCAATCATCTCCCTTTGTACGCAACTGAACGAGACATTCTTTAACGAAAAAAAAAAAGAGTTTATCTCGGAAGGACAATAGAGCTGACTAATCAAGTAAATCAAAGCAGAAGCTGCAGCCGGTGTTGACGAGAAATGTTTTCGAACCTCGTGCGCTCCCAACGCAGCTGTTTTTCGAGCCCTCGTACGAGTGTGACAAGCCCCGCGAGGTACGAGACGTTCTCCTTACAATGACATCATATTCGCGCGTGACGGTCACCTACACGACGGCCCCGTAGGCGCGTGCCGTGTATCTACATCGTAAATAGAAGCGGTAAAACGCCTCCGGGGTACAGGCGCGGTTTCTGCTGCTGCGCAGGAACCGCACGATGCCGAAATTTAAAAAAAATACGCATATCTAATGCAAACGTTCCAGTCTTTATGTGAAGCAGCATTAATGATGCAACTTACGTTTATTAGGTCTTAAACTAACGGAAAAACATACATCTGCGTCCAAGTGTTGTGTAACAGATCTTTTAGAACTAACGGAAATGCGTAAATCTGTGTTTATCGCCATTCAATGCAGCATGCGACCTCATGATCGGGCGCAGAAGTTACAACTTCAAATGCAATTTTCCTGTTTACGCTCTGCATTGCTGACACGATTTATCGAAATGCAAACACCTAACCGAACGAATGTGCAGTGTGAGTCGTCCATGCATTCAATATCACGCTATCGAAGATGATACTTATCGATGGAATTAAGAATGGGCATGGTAGGTGTAAGCACAGGTATGCACAACACGTGTCTAGCTACTGCTAGGAATGCTGTACTTTTTATGCCAGAATGTATCATATCTATTTTAGAGAACACACATAGAGCATCCTGTACAGAATGGTTAAGTCAAGGAAGCCCAAGTCGGTCAACAAATTCGTTCAATTTTATTTGCTCTTTCATTAAGATATCGGCGTTCTTTAGAGATACGTGAGCTAAGGCTATGTGTAATACTAGTTTCCTTTTTCTTTCTTGTTTACTGACAACGCTTACTCGGAGCTACTTCGACGGGTAGCATACATGCGTTAGCTCGGTTACGTGTGTTAGCTCGTTTGCAAGTGCCATGTCATTTGCAATTCAAAAGTGAGTCCGCCAAGATACTGACTGACACAACTACAACAGACATGTCGAGCCAGGAATGATAAGCGAATGAATCATCTCCGCTAAAAAAAAAAAAACGAAATGGAAAAAACGCGCATTTGTTTACGTGGATCGCTTGTAGATAGTACTTGAAGTGTACTTCGGCGCCTCATTACGGCGCACCAATTCTAAGTCGCTAAATGTCAATGGCGTACACCATGAAAGAAGTGAACACTGCGCACGTGTTGTCTTTTCGCCGGAAATCGGGTTACTATTACAACGACGACGATGAAAGACATACGTATGACTTGACCATATGATACCGACAGATAATGAAGCCAAAGACAATACAGGGAGTGCAACAACTTGTTGTCATTTACTGAAGCGCAGTAGTTATGCCATAAATTGAGATGAACTAAAGTGGAGTAATTAATTGAAGTGTAGTAATTATGAGACAAAGGGAAATGAAAATGGACGACAAAACAACTTGCAGATGGTGGGGAACGAACCCGCAACCTCTTTCACCCCTTATCCGTAACAGTGTATGACCTTGTCTACGACCACCCCTTTAGTTTCTCAACGAAATTCAGCTAGCGTGTTTACTCTCATGCTGCAGTCACCTCCTAATCTCGACAAATGTTGGTTTGCATCGGCTCGTGTTGGCTGCTGTTTGATACCGTCGACGATATGTTGGCTAACTGATGGCTAATGCCATCTCCATTAATGTCATAATTGCTGTTCTTCAATAAAGATAAGAAGTTACGTGTTGGCTACCCGCTGTTATAAAGCAACGTTGTCTGAGTTTGCTCTGAATGCGGTGATTGAGCTGTCAGAAGTTTTTATCACGTTCTCACGATGTAGTACACTATATGCCACTGCGAAATAATACGAGAAACGGCCCCCGAGTTGCGTTACAGAGTGCAGGTCTGAATATTGAAAGCCGATGGAAAGGACAGCATCCTTCTTATCCACTTAAGGCGACAAGGCTATAACATAGCTCGCTTAGTACATTACATTCCCTTAGTCATTCCCCCCCCCCCCTTCCCCGCTGTCAGAGCTAATTGCGCTTTAGGTGCACGGGAGAGACTCTGTCGAGGAATCCCAGCAGCCTTTCTCTTTCAATCTATCCTTGTAGCGGTTATACGCCCGAGATTAAACAACAATGGGCAAGCGAAAGATGTTCCAGCCTGGAGCCAAAGTTACGACGGGGAAACTCGTCTTAATCAAGTCTCTGACGAAGACAAGTGCACCCGTCGAGACGGTGGCTCCGGGCAGAGACTTCCCCTTGCTCCGACCCTGTTGATGAACGTAAATCTCTGTCTTCCGGTGACCGGGTGGGCTTTGCGTTGTTTGTCGGATAAAAGGTCGTCTGCCATGATTCTCGTCGTAGACACCAGTCGCTTCATCTCTCCACTGCTGACAAAGAAATATTCGTTGCACTTACATTCCTAATCTTGGTTGACACGCAATGAAGACTTACACAAAATACACGTGTGTGTGTGTGTGTGTGTGTGTGTGTGTGTGTGTGTGTGTGTGTGTGTGTGTGTGTGTGTGTGTGTGTGTGTGTGTGTGTGTGTGTGTGTGTGTGTGTGTGTGTGTGTGTGTGTGTGTGTGTGTGTGTGTGTGTGTGTGGTTCCTTATATTAATGAGTCATCCAATTAACTATTAAGGACGGGGACAGGGGAATTTCCGCCGTCGGTGTGATGTGGCATTTAAGTCCTAGTGTTTTAATGCGACATTCCGTCCCCGCGCGCTATCTGTTGCGCAGTTGCGAGCGACTGCTCGCGAGTATGTTCGAGAAGGATGACTGTTTGATGCACGCCGCCTTCCCGTGCGGCCACGCTAGGAGACCACGTGACGAAGCGCGCCCTGTAAAAGTAAGGGGTGGTAGCTGATAACACGTCTTCTCCTCTTGCCCCGCTGTGTCAGCGTATCGTGCAGTCGATCACATATATGCGAAGGGTATATATGGCTCTGATCTCTGATATGCGGCTCACTCACGGGCACGTCATCCCTGAGGAAATCATCTATCTGGTGGAGCAAAGGCTGTGGATGAAGCGTGTTGTCTGGGGGGGGGGGGGGGGGGGAGGGGGAGGATTCACATGCGCTGTTTTCACACTTACCTAGTGTCGCAGACTAAAGTTTCGGTGACACACGGTGAAGGCCAGCGTTGTCACAGTGAGTATTCGCGGTGATCGAGCGAGAGCCTTGCTCGTAGTTATCCTGCGTTTACGAGACACCGTGCGTGTTTATTTATTTCGTCAGTAAACATAGGCGTGCCCAAGGTTCTCCTTTGGGGGGGGGGGGGGGGGCGAGGGTTCATCGCGGCGCCCCCCCCCCCCTTTTAGGTCAATGTATGGGGCAGACTTTGCGCCCCCCTCTTCTTAGGTGACTAGAGGGGGGGGGGGGGCTGCCCCCCCTCTGCGCACGCCTATGTCAGTAAATGTTTACTTTAATTTACAGGGCTGATGAAGCAACGAACCTTGCATCGTGTGATAACCTAATCCTTTGCTGCCACTAACAATGTTTCGCCTTTCAGAAAAACGGCTTGTTTGCTTTTTCTTTTTCTTGTTCGTTTGTTTTCAGAACAAACCAGTGACATGAGATCGTTCAAATCCTGCATGAGACCGCTTGAAAACTTACCTACATTTCTATAATTAGCCAAAAAATCTGTTGTATGCTATTTCCTTAAGCACTTTCGATCGACAGCACATCTACGTCGACGATTCTTTTGTAGTTAATGCAGCTAAACTTTTGCAACTACTTCAATGCATACAGTAAGGCACGCGCACAGCTCTGGTAGATGCATGACACGTGCTGTTTTCAACTTGCTGCAATTGTGCAGTAGAAGGCTAGCAACAATCTTCTCATTCCGACCCCCTGCACCTATCCTATCTATAAACGTCTCTCTCTCCCTCTCTTTCTCTATGCATTCATCGTATGCATTCATCGTTACTGGAGAGCGCGCACTGACGACGTAGACAAAGAGTGCTTGCGCCGTTTGCTTTTCTATCTGTCGTCAGTGCGCGCACTCCAGTAACGCCGAATATCTCCTGTGTGAGTGCCCCGCACCGGCCACTGCCAGACAAAACCCCGCGAGCATCCTGCCATCCCGCTGTCCCAGGTTGCATTGTAAACGTGTTTTACGGCTCCTGCTCGCCTTCGAGGATGAGGCACAACTCCGCAATCAAACTATGCGTGGTTGCGCTTAGTGTGCCTGGAACTAGCCAACTGGCCGATGAACTGCGACCTCCTGTCTCCCCTCCTTTGTACCTACTCCAACCCCCCCCCCTAAATTCAATCCCTCTTCTCTACCTGCCCTCCTGCGCAATAACTCCTGAAGGTGCTGGTTTTATGTGTTGTTCTTGATGAGAGACAGCTATTACCTTTTGCAAGTTCCTTCTCAACATTTTGCCGAACGAGAATCTCCTTCTCTCCGTACGCTAATCGCAATATCACGCTGTAAAGACACGAAAGTAACACTAAACGAATTTCAGTCTGTTTATAGAATGCAGTGAAAACGAAAGAAGACTTTAAAAAAGAAAGAAACACGAACAAATGTGTGTTTTTTTTTGTTATGTAAGCGGTTATCGCCTGCTCCGCGTGGCTTTGTGATGCCAAACAAAGAGACTCTATTCAGAGTGATCCAAAGAAACGAAAAACGAATTTACGGAAGCTTTCGCACGCTTAAATACATGAGGGAATTTCACTCGCTTCTTAGATACAGTTGAATTATGGCAGCACGCAAAGATGCCGAAGAACCAAGCACGCTCTCATATTTCCACTCCCCTTTCCCTTTCCCCCGGCGTAGGGTAGCCAACCGTACTGCTGTCTGGTTAACCTCCCTGCCTTCTCCCTTTTGTATTCCTTCCTTCAAGCACTGATAAGCCGTGCGCAAGTACGTGATAACAGGCAAGGTGACAAAACAAAAGAAGTAAGCTACCTTTTACAAGAATAACAGTGCGAGCTTCGTGAACGCTCAGGTAAAGTGTAAGCGAGCGCTGCATGACCAACACGATTAACGTGTTTCGAACAAGAGGTAAACGACCTAACGCACACACAGGTACTGCATAGCTCCGTGCAGAAGAGAATATCAACCACACGTTTATGCGTTCTTAACCATACATAGGCAGATCACGAGTTTCGACTAGCCTATGAAGCCATCAAAGTTCCTGAAAAATAGTCATACCTTCACTTTCGCCGATATAGCCGCTTCGCATTTCTGGTGCTTCAGTTGTCTTTTGGTTATTGTTTATTATCACAGATAGTGTAAGCACGACAGAAACAATTTGTACAAGAATTTTTCGATGCCTAAGTTTACAAGGACCAGCAGTGTTAATAAATGTAAGAAAGAAAAACAAATACCGATAAATTCGGTTTTGCTATGTATTTCAGACCTCGAAGCAAGGATCATACCTGACATTGAAAACATTGCGGCAATGACGAATTTTTAGCTCCTGCAATTCCTTCCGGTGCATACGAACCCCAAACACACTGTCCTCTTTTTATTGCAATAAGGCTTGCCCTTGAGGCATAATGCTATGTGTGTGTGTACATGTGTATTAGACGTGTGCTGTTTGCCAGTTCTCGTTTTATGCATACCGCATAAGAACAGCCACCGAGAAACACCAACGGTATGATAGCGAACGCCCACGCCACCCAAAATGCCCGTATGCGGGCTTTTCCTTTGCACGCATAGGTCGTACAAAGACATACACATGTTCAAGGCATTAAAGCTCAAGTTCTCCGGGTGTTTGGTCCTCGTCCGCAAGGATTACGGAACTTGACGTCACAGAGGGTGTCAGTGGCCTGCATACCAGAATCGATCCATAACGTGTGCGCCGTCACCTTTCTCGGCGAAGAGTCATTGCGTTGTTGTTCTATTCCTAATATATACATGCTCGCGGAACGATTTGTATCATAGCGCAGTAGGAAACAACAACACACGAACAAACAACAAACCGACACAACGACCGTTTCTTGGGTCCTTTGCTGTCCTGCTATGCAGGAAGTCATTCCATGACGAGAAACCAGAGAGTCCCCATCGGTACCCACGTCGAATGCACGCTAATACATTATTGCACTTCATGTTGCGGAGTACTGACTTCAGGCAAAACATTCTGCGAGTAATTGTTCTTAATACGGTGCATCTGCACAGACAAAATGATTAGTACTGAAGGATTAGTACTCTCTGCAAAAGAAACAATAAATAATAAAAGTGCATAAAAAACGGAAAGAACGAGACGTGTGCACCATAAATGCGTGCCAACGCAAACATATTCTAGACACATCTGCAGGTTATGATGGGACGATCGAAATAAGCGTGCATGCGCTTCTTTGTGATGCGCATCCTTAGGGGTCGAAGCCTCGACCTAGCCCTTCACTACCTACTTCGGGCCCAACAGTGTCTCGACAGAATTCATAAGCGCAAAGGAGTTCGTTGGCTAAACTCTCCTACAACACCACATCTCGTTGCCAAGGTGCCACTGCTCCAGCGCCCGGATTTTATTCGCGCGGTACCCGAATCAGCTGTTGCACTCACGAACACCATCATAAGCCCTAGCGCCGCTCCTTCACCCGCACTGCTTATGCTACTTCTGCAAGCGCGAAATGTTCGCATATAGCAACAACGTAATCGCAATTCACGTAAACATGTGTCTCGATTTCCGCATACAGAAGAAGATTCTCGAAGGAAGCGTTAGTGGAACGACAAGTAAGACGAACAGACGACAGCAAATAAGCAGAGACGAATGATTGCGGTAAATCTATCGCCTAGCCCAGCATGCGCCCAACGATTCACGCTTCGAGGGATTCCACCGCCGACCGCGGAGCGGACGGCCAACTGACACAGCTCGTGCAAGGAACGAAGCCGCAATAACCTCGACGGAATCTCCGCGAGCCTCCCCCACCAACCTCGAGCGCGTGGCCGTGCACGGAACGAAATCATCCACGCGCCGCCGACCATCCGAGGCAGGATGCGATAGCGAAAGGTCTTTTTTTTTCTGCGCTACTCACCTTGGGCAGAGCAGCACTTGCGGGGAGTCGCAGGCAAGCAGGGAATGCAGCGGGCGACAACAGCGGCCAGCGGCGACAGCCACGACTGTCGGTCAACGCATGCCGGCACGTAGCGCGCGGTGGGGGCGAGCGGGATGTTGGGAGCAGAGCCCAGCCTCGGAGAGATGGCGACCGAATCCCAGCATCCTCCGGGATGCGCAAGCGCCGCGTCGGTGAAGAGGAGGCAACGGGAGTGGAGGAGGGCTGGCCGCGCTGTGTACTGGCTGGCGGTTGCCGCGCTCCTCGCAGCAACGGTACAACGGCGCCCGACGGCTGCGCCGCTGCAGCGCACCGCGGGAGCATGCAGGTTCTTCGATCGAACAGCTGCGCGCACGGGCATCTCTCTCTCTCTCTCTTTCTCTCTCTCTCTTCGTCTCTATGCTCCGGCACCTCTCATCGGCGGCCGTTTCTCTCGGGGATCGACTTCACCTTCTCCCGTCGCAGTCCTCTTCCCCTGAACTCCCTCTCCAGATTTCCCTTTTGGTCTCCCGCTTTTCCGTTCTGTTTTTGCTTGCTCCCCATTTCACCAGCCCTCAGCGACGACAGAGGACCGGCCATTGGCTCGCAGCAGTACAGAACAGCGATACCCTCATGCATCCCTGCGGCCTGCACTGCACTTGCCTATAATACACTCCCCTTTATCTGAGTATCCCGCTCACCTGAACTCCCTCAGTGATCACCTGGAAGGATATCTCGTTTTGCGCCACTATTCCCCGCCTCCCTTTCTTCCTATCGAGTCCTCTCGAGTCGAGCAGAAGGACAGCACGGGACTGGAAAGGTTGCACCACACTCGCGCTTTATTGTTTTCCTCTGATCCACCCTCTTCGCTCTTTTTCTCCTTATCTCTTTCTTCCTTTTCTTTCTTCTTTGACGTACCTGGACAAGGCGACGCTGAAAGTGGGTTAAAGCTCGCTCGTGCGTAAGAGGAATGGGACAGAAATAGGAAAGGCGCTCGTATCATGAGATTGTGGGTCTGGAACGGCGGTGGCTTTCTGACTGCTAAACGACATCGCGGTGAAGGAGCAAAAGAAAGAAGAGAAAGAGAGAGCATAAATACGCTCTCGCATTTGCATTCGCGATATCATTCGTTGTTCGGTGTGCGGCCGTGCGGGAAAGCCCGTGTCGTTTCTTCGAGGATCGCTGTTCCGGCGTTGCGCAGTCGTTCGTAAACGCGACAGAGATTGGAGATGTCGAATATCAAGAACAAAAAAAAAACCTACGAGAGAATGAACTTTATCAGCCTGTATCTTTATCTTTATTCATGCTTCCTCGCCTTCGTTTCTCCGACATTGTATTTTCATTTCCTTTTCGCTTCGTTCTTGTAATCTTCAGCTAAGCATAGAAACGAAGATTCTGAGTGAAAGCCGGCTTGCAACGAGCCACGTCGAAGAAAGATCAAAGGGCTCCGCTAACGGAGTTTCCTGGATTTAAGTCTAAGAATCATCAGTGCCATTGCACAGCGATCTTTGCCCTTTTGTAGGAACTGTATTCGTACTCTTGTCGTATCGTGCGCTTAGATTGCAGTGTTTGATGTAGCGGAAGAAGGCCTACTTTTTTTCTTGGGCATATTCGATTTCATACATCCAGTTTCAATGTAACTTCCTGTTGTCGTGACTCAAGTTACGGAGGCTGAAGCCAGTTTCGCGTGTATTGAATTGTAGGAGCGGTCGTTATGGCCTAGCAAATGGTAACTAGTGAGGAGCACCAATAACTTCGCTACCAATATTTCGGGGGCGATTGATGAAGACACCGAGACGCCTCCTATAAGCTTTCGCATCCGATTTTGGATACTACATTAAACCAGCATTTTTTGTTATGAAATTAGAATGGTAACAGGCTCTTGTGTAACGTTCGCACATCGCTCCAGAAGAGTTCGTATTTTTTTTTAAATGCGCGACGAAGGTTCGAAGCCAGCGTTATGTTTTGCCCTAATGAGCAAGTCGTTTCGCGCGAAAAACGGTTTTGGCATGATTGATGACCTATATTACGTTTCCCCCTTTATGATTCCTTCCTTGTTCTGTTCGGTTTTGTACGGTAAGAGTATATATAGACTGCGGTAACCAAAATAAGGAACAAGTCAAAGAGAAACATCACGCGTCGAACTCGGCTAATGAAGAGTTACTGCCTCGAAAAGTGTTTTCTTTTTCTAGCGAACCCTGAGGACCAGCTCCGGTTGGTGGACAGGGCTCGAGCGTCAGCTGCAAGCCATGGCTACTTGGAATGAGGAAGTCACCCACCTCTGGGCGAAGAGCACGCGCGCCTGGTCCCTCAATAAAGTTTAATTCTCTCTCTATCGCCGGCCTCATTTATTTCCTCTAACGTAGCTTACATTGTGATTAACATATTTATAATTAAAATTTTATATTTTTTTTAATTCGACGTTTGCAGCACATCAATCTCGTTTTCATTGTGCGCATAGACGCAGCTAGGCAATGTTTGTATAAGGAACCAAAAGATCGTGTCTTCACTGTCATCGGACACCAAGTGCAACGGCCATGTTAAAAGAAGAAGCGTGTGGGTATGGTTTCTCAAAGTGGCCTGCATTACCTCTATTTTACTGTGATCGCGTAAATTTCTTATTTTGTCTTGCTTTTGTTTAACTACGCTGCATCGTGACTTGATGTATAAAAAAACGAATTCTGAAATTCTTACGGCGCTGAACTGATTAATGCGATGGCAGCATTAAATGGCAGCGAAATCCCGCGATCAATTTTTATTTGCCCGCCCCTTTTTTCGTTATTAGTCCCGAACAATCACTTCCGCCCACAACGGGGGAATGAACAAGCGGCCGTGATGTATAGAACTGTGTCGTTGAATAGGGCGTGGGTTCGGTCGCATGACAGTGAAGAAATTTTAAGCGAGAACGTAAAGAAATAAAACGTTTCATTCACTAGTTAAATGATAACTATAAATCTTCTGTTACAAGAAAACAAATTCTTTAGATAGGTAATGACTTCCTCTTCTTCGTGATACAAGCAACTCTGTTTCTGCGTGAAAGAGTGCCGCATTCCCTTGCAGGCTTAAATATGCGCGGAAGTGCTTTAACAGTCTCGGACTTTACACGTCTAAGAAGGTGGTATTTGTTTTAATTAAAGGAGGTGTGTCACAAAACCAGGCAACTAGAGGTTCAACTTTTTCGACTACTCAAGCAGAGGCGGCATCACAAAAATAAAGGTCTTCTATGAATCATCTCCATGTTGCATTTTGTCGCGCAGTCACTCGATCACGCCTCCCCCTACACGTTTCCTATACCTCCCAGCGGAGTATCCTAAGAAATAAGTTGCGTTAGGCAGGCATACGCGTTCGAGCAACACAGTGCGTTACAATACAAATTGTATGTTGCATGGACGCACCAGAGAAACATATATTTTTGTCTCTATGACCCGACGCCATGGTTTTCAAATGTTCTCCTCGCGACATAACTGGGGGCGCTCTACATTTGCGAGTAAAACTTTAAATTCATACAAAGCAAAGCTAAATCCGCCTGCAAGCATCGTCCCCTTCCTCATTCTTCTCTACTCCCTGTTTTTGCAATGATGTCCTATGTAGGAGAAATTCTTCTGTTAGTCAACCTTTCGTCCTTGTTATAAGTCAACCTACCTGAGGACTTTGCCGTAAATATCTTCAAACTATTCAACCATGCATTACTGTTGATATGTTTTCGCGCTATGTATATATACACTAAAACAAAAATGCTGCACTAATGCGTAACAACTCTTTTTCTTTTTTTTTTGGCTCTTTTCCTGGCGTAACACCACACACCTCCTTTATAGCCGGTACCTGATGATAAGTGATGATAAGTGAATAAAATCGAAGGGTATAAGAATTTTCTACGAAAGATTATGAAAATAAACAGCGTCACGATTTCAGTAACTAGTCTGTCTTCGTGTAAGAACACGTTCTTTCGGAATGTCCTTAAAATGACGTAACACAGATTTTGCAGAGGCAGTTATTTTCCGCATGCCCGGCCCGAAAGAAATCTGGTTCGGAACAAATTCCCCAATGGATTTCCGCTGCAGATTGAAGCGGATGATTTAAGGGGCTCACTGCGGGAGCTGAGCAGCACGAAGTAACCACAACGGAAGACGAACAGCCATACCCTTTACGCCGCTTCCCTTTTCGTAACCACCCGGGCGAGGAATATTGTGATCGTTTTCCCGTCCACGAAGCAACAAAGAACAAAAATGACGTGGGAAGCGCAATTTTACGGCTCGAAGAACAAAAGAGCGGAGGAAGATAGAGATCGCCAGAATGAAAACCTCGCCGCATGAACGTAACTACGCGCTCTCTTGGGGCTCTTCTTGGCGTTTGGGAGATACACTTTCGTAAACAAGGGCCACGTAAATATCAACAGATGCGAACACCGGGACCCGCTGTTATAGCACCGTGCCGCAGGCTCCCTTGCGGGGTGTCCTTGTACTCCTCTTCTTCCGCGGCCGCCGCTTCCGCCAGCGTTGTTTTGCTTTCATCTTTTCTCACGCGTTTCGCCGCTCGATTCCTCCGGCCTACCGGTGTTACGCAACTTGCCGAGAGAAGCGAGTTTTCCGGAGATGATCACACGTCATCGCCTGGGGACTTTAATCAGCAAACTGTGTGACAAAGAGAGGCAATAAAAAAAAAGAAATACGAGAATAGAGGGCAGAAGTGTAGAGTATGCAATAAAAAGAGAAAGGTTAAAGTCTGAGAGAGAGGGGGAAGGATGGGATGAGTGAAAGTGTGCAGAGATTAATTTTCCGATTGAAAGGACCGAAGACCCAGGAAGCGGCGGCTATTGTAAGTTCTTTTATTTATAGGGCTTTTCTTTAGGTTAAGAAATACGTGACGCTACATTTCTGTAACTCATGAGAAAGCTCAGCTCAGCGCCGTAGGGAAAGGAGTATGAGCGCCTAAGAATATAAGCGAGAGAGAGAGAAAAATTGGCTGCGTATCTGCGTGCTTCGCTGCAAATGTCGTCTAAAGACGATAGAAGAGGCGCTGCGTGAGATACGAACGCCATCTGGCAATACGTCGGGAAACATGAGTGCTGTGTTGCGGGCTGGTAGTCCCGGCGCAGCAGCAGGCGAAGACCGGCGGGGACCAACGCGACCGGCGGGGACGCCAGCCAGCCCGAACACGCGGTTTGGCGCGAAGCGCCGAAGCAGAAGAAACGTCCGCACTCAACGAGTACTCTCCACACACTCTTTTATTTACCCGTCGCCTGGGTAAAACAGGAATGCCAGAGCGGCGCCCCATGGCATTCGTACAGTGCAATACTGAGCCGAAACCGAAACACAACAATGAGCTCGTGCAGAGGGCACGGCGGAAGGCAAGTTTCAGCGCAGTCGCATTTTCAGCGCAGCTTAAGAAACTAGGGTCTCTAGAATTACATATCTATGTATTTTCTATTAAACGAACACACCACCTAATACTTACCTAGTGATGTTGCGCCTCAGATATGCGTAATATTTGCTTTTTGATCAACAATGTACACAAGTATGAACCTAGTCAGCCGTTCAATACGGCCGGCCCTTGGGCAAGTGGTTCAACTTTGGCCGGGTCGCTGAATCGAGTGACGTGCCGACAAACAGAAAGACAGAAAGACAGACCAAAATTTCTGCGTTTAAGTTCCCCAAGAAAGACTATCGTCTTTAATAAGAATAAAAGGAAGGCGGGGAGGTTAACCAGGGCTGAGCCCGGTATGCTACCCTGCACTGGGGAAGGGGCGAGGGGGAAGGAAAGTTAGAGAGGAGGAGAGAAAAGTCACTCTTTCAGCCGACGTAAGAGTTCCGCGTTTGACATCACAAACGGCGAATCAGTCGGGTTGGTTGGTTGGTTGAAAAACTTTATTTGGGTCCTGCAAGGCGCGCGTTAGCGCGCAGCGGGCGACTCCCACGTCGGGACCGTCAGACCAAGCCTGCTGGACGGCCCAGAGCTGGTCAGCCAGGTATCCTTGAGAAAACGCAACAGCGCTTTCGTTGCCTTTCGGAACTGTGATGGGCAGCCCCACGGTCCCAATATTTTCGCGACAGTGAAAGCGCTTCTGTCCATTTGATTTAGTGCAGTGCTGAGGTGAAGCCTCTCGTTTGCGTATGCCGGGCAGTAACACAGAAGGTGCTCAATAGTTTCCTCAACGGCACAGTTGTTGCACTCGGCGTTGTCGGCCATCTCTATCTTAAATGAGTAGGCGTTGGTGAATGCTACACCAAGACGCAGACGGCACAACACTGTATCTTCTTCCCGGGAAAGACCAGGTAGTAGCCGCAGTCGTAGAGATGGGTCGAGAGAATGCAGTCGATGGTGTGTGAACTGTGATGTTTGCCACTTTTGCAGTGTCATGTTCTGCGCCAGCTTACTTAGGTATCGAGCCGCATCAATCCTAGATAACGGTATAGAAACAAGGTTCGTCTCTACATGTGCTTTTCTGGCAGCTTCATCGGCAAGGTCGTTGCCGGAGAGACCGCAATGACTTGGTATCCACTGAAACACAACGTTTTGTCCTCTTTCAATCGCATAGTGCAGCATTTCTCGTATCTTCCACACAAGTTGTTCGTACGCGATCCGCGACGAAGTGCCGACGAAAGACATTGTAGAGCAGCCTTTGAATCGCAGAATACTACCCATCGCTCAGCCGGTTGTTGCTTGATATTGTCGCGTAAACCTTGATGTAGCTATTTTCTTTCAACTTTTGGCTCGTTCCAATGTCGCGGGTCAGCCCAAGAGCCGGGGTTGCGGTGGTGTCCTTGAGTGGCTCACCGGCTTTGTTGTACGAGCGCATTATCTTCCTTCCTACGAGGGTCCGGTCCCCATTTAGAAGACCGCAGACGGCTTTGCATCCGCGGCGCCGGAAGGTATGCGGGGTGAGTTGTACGGTGGAAGCCTAACGGATGTCGCGGTAGTTTTTTGTGTGTTTTTACTTTAGTTTAGATCCTTATTCTTTAGGATGACGGTGGTCATCGAGTTCAAACTCGGTGGAGACCGCCAGCGATTGGGTGTACCTGTTTGAATTCGTGACACCCGATTGGGTGTCGTCAACGGAGACTTCTGAGTGGCCCTTTTTTGTTTGGCCTCTGCGGTGGCCTCGGGACGCTTCCAGAGGAGCCGAGGGAGAGTCGCACCGGAGAGGCCACGAGAGCAGGTTGCAGCGAGCGCTGCTCAGAGTTAGTTGTCAAGAGTTATGTAGCGTGCAAGTGTGTGCAACCTCTAATTAGGAAACTTAAGCCAAATAAATCAGTTTAGGAGAAAGTATATGGATATGCTGTTTGTACGTGTCATCTCTCCGGCGGCGACCAAGTAGCGACCAGAACACTACGCTACAAAGTGGTGGAGGCTGCGCGGTAGCGAAAACCCCCCGTACGGTGATGCCCACTCTGAGGAGCCAGAACGGCGTGGACGACGTTGCGAGAATGGCCCACCTTCCAACTGCTGCAACCTCGAGACCCTTCATCGGGCCCCCGATCTTCAAAGGTACACCTGAGGAATCCGTATCGGAGTGGGTGACCTGCTACGAACATGTATCTTCACTCAACTCATGGGACGACGATACAAAGGTGAAATTTCTTTATATGGCTTTGGAGGGCGACGCGAAAAAATGGTACACTACGAAAGTTATGACCGGCGCTCCTAATACGTGGGAAGAGTGGGCCACGTTGCTTAAGTCTAGCTTCACTGGCCGCCACGCAGCAGAGATAACCCGCCTGAGACTAGAGAATCGAGTGCAACTGCCGTCTGAGAGCCCGGAGCAGTATTATTACGACGTACTGCAGCTCTGCGCCCGCGTAGACCCAGCTATGAAAGAGGAAGACCGCGTACGTCATCTCTTGCGCGGACTCCGTGCCGATTCTCTAGAGAAAATGGTCCTCGCCAACCCGACAAGTTCTGGAGAATTTTTACAAATTCTGCAGCGGATAAACCATGCCGCGTTGATGGCCCGTGCCCATTTGCTACCTCCCAACAGCTACCTCCCAGCCAACGTTACGCAGCCGTGGTCAGCGGCCATTCCTGGGGAATCAATCGCGAGACAGCCCTCTCTGGTGAGCGCCCCCGCTCGCGAGCACCAGGACGCCATGCCGACATGCATTTCGGACGCCCAACATTACCGACGCGACGCTGCGAGCAATCTGGAATTGAAGGCCCTCGCAGAGTCGATTAACTCACTTGCCGACAGGTTGAAAGCTGCAGAGAACGAGGTTTGCCGGCCGCCTGCCCAGTGGCCTCCTAGAACATCCCGCGGCGGCGATGGGCGCCCCCGGTGCTACTACTGCCATCGCTTCGGCCACATCGCGCGACAGTGTCACAGGCAGTACGAGGACCAGCAGCGACAGAGAAGGGACGAACAAAGCGGCAACGGTGAGCGGCATCTTCACTCGGGAAACGGGAACGGCCAGGCATAGGGGGCCAGCCTGGCCGTTCACTCTGCACATTGGCGGTAAACCTCTGCCGGTCAAATCTGCCGGTCAAGGCAAACGGAAGAAGTGACAGACTAATCGTCGACACCGGCTCTTCTGTAAATGTTGTCTCCCTTGATTTCGCGCAGAAGATCACTTCAATCCGAGAACTGAGAGAGAATGGAATTTTGATTAGAGGAATTGGAGGAAATATCCTATCGCCCATGGGGGAAGCGGAAATACTTCTTGAATTTGGCACCGTTCAAATAAGACAGAAATTTCTAATTGTCAAGGAATGCCCTTACGAGCTGCTGGGTGGGCTCCCATTTTGCCGAGCAGCTCGGTTAGTTATCGATTTTTCTGCGGAGAAATTGCAGATTGGGGGACAGGCGTTTGATCTTCAAGTAGGGCCGAAGAATGTCACTCATGGCGATGTCCCAGTGAGGTGCCAGGAGCAGATCCGCATAGAGCCACGCACCGAGGCGATTGTGCCTGTACAGGTTCCCATAGACGGCGTCCACATTATCGAGCCAAATGTTAATTTGAGAAACGGGTTGCGTGTGGCACGAACCGTGACGAATGTGTTGAGTGGTGTCGGCATTGTCCGTGTGGCTAACCCTACTATGTCGCCAGTAACCTTGAACTGCGGCACGAAGCTTGGCTGGGCTGCGTCTATTTATGATGCGCAGCTCGGCATCGCCGCGCCGCACTGCACAACGGTAGCGGCGACTTCGAAGTGGACACTGGGGACCATTTGCAACCTACCGAAAGAGCTGAGCTGCTCTCACTTTTGAATAAGTTCCGCCATTTGTTTACGGGAGAACATAACCCAATTCAGAGAACTGACGTCGCGGAGCATGTCATAGACACAGGTGATTCGGCTCCCATTCATCAACATCCCTACCGACATTCCACCTTCGAAAGGGAGGTTATTGGCCAGCAGATTGATGAGATGCTTCATGACGGAGTGATCAGAGAGTCCAACAGCCCATGGTCGTCCCCTGTGGTTCTGGTAAAGAAGCCGAACGGCGGCTGGCGCTTCTGCGTAGATTTCAGAAGAGTCAATGCCGTCACAAAGAGAGACGTGCACCCTTTGCCGAGAATCGACGACATTCTTGATGTGCTGCAGGGATCCCGTTACTTCACCACATTGGATTTGACATCAGGCTACTGGCAAATTGGAATTCGAGAGGAGGATAAGCCTAAGACAGCATTTACATGTGGGCGGGGACTCTACGAATTCAACGTTGTCCCATTCGGTCTGTGTAACGCACCCGCCACATTTCAGAGAATGATCAACAAAGTTCTCAGCGGCCTGCTCTGGAGGGTGTGCTTGGCCTACTTGGACAACATTGTGATTTTCTCTAAGACCATGGCAGCCCATTTGAAAGACTTGGAAAGCGTACTAACGGCTTTGGACGCGGCGAACTTAAGACTAAAGCCCGAGAAGTGCAGTTTCGCGCGAAGGGAAATCAAGTATCTCGGACACATTCTTACGGGCGAAAACATCCGGCCGGATCCCGACAAAGTGGCAGCGATCGAAAAATTCCCTCAGCCACGAAACAAGAAAGGTGTGCAGAGCTTTCTGGGAATCTGCAACTACTATCGGCGATTCATTAAGGATTTCTCTAGTATTTCTCGACCCCTGACCAACCTGACCAAAAAAGATGCCCCTTTCGTCTGGGATGCGGCCTGCGAAGTAGCGATGCAATCCCTCAAGGACAAGCTTATCACAGCCCCCGTTCTGCGTCAGTTTGAGCCGGGACGGCCAATAGAGGTGCACACGGATGCTTGCGATTACGGCATTGGAGCCGTGCTCGTTCAGAAAATCGCATCTCAGGAAAGAGTCATCGCATATGCTAGCCGGCACCTTAATAAAGCTGAGATTAATTACAGCACCACTGAGAAGGAATGTCTCGCCGTCGTGTACGCCTGTGCACAGTTTCGGCCGTACGTTTTCGGGGCTAAATTCACAGTCGTGACCGACCAAGCTAGCCTTGCTTGGCTTATGAAAGTCCGGAATCCAAATGGTCGTCTCATGCGGTGGTCTTTGTTGCTGCAGGAATTCGACATAACGCTGAGACACCGCCCAGGCCGGAAGAATGGAAATGCCGATACGCTTTCACGCCTTCCTCATGATCCCGCGCCGGCAAGCGAAGAAAATCAGTTACCGTTGCTGGCTCTGGATCGAGTGGATGTTAGGGAACGGCAGAGGGCAGATCCATGGATGAGAGAAATTATCCAGCACCTCGAGCGGCCGAACGCGCCCGTTGTCAGGAAAACTAAAAGAACGGCACGGAGCTTTCGGTTGATCGATGGTGTTCTGTATCGGAGGGCAAAAGGGTTTCAGGAAGACCGCGCGGCAGTTGTTGTCCCCAGGTGTCTGAGACCGGACATCCTAAAGCACTGCCATGACGACACCACTGCAGGCCACCTTGGTGTCAAGCGCACATGGGAAAAAGTACGCTGCCGGTATTTCTGGCCAAAGATGTTTGCATACGTGAGCAAGTATGTCCTCACCTGCCCAGACTGCCAGACGAGAAAGCCACCACCCGGCAAACCTGTCGGTTTCCTTCAACCTATACCCCCCGTGGGGCGGCCATTCGAGCAAATCGGGATGGATTTTCTCGGACCCTTCGTGAAAAGTAAACGCGGCCATCGCTACGTGCTTGTGATGACTGACTATCACACAAAGTGGGTAGAAGCGGTCGCCTGCCCCGCTGCAACGGCCGCTGAGGCAGCCCAAGCTTTTGTGGAGCAAGTGGTTCTACGACATGGAGCCCCGGCGAAGATAATCACTGACCGAGGAAAGCATTTTGTCAGTAACTTCATTGAAGAGGTATTCAGAGCAATGGGGAGCAACCACGTCACAACCACCGCCTACCACCCGCAAACGAATGGCCTGTGCGAGAGGTTCAACCGTACGCTTGCAGACATGCTCAGTATGTATGTTTCGACAAACCACCGGGATTGGGACGAATTCCTCCCTTATGTCGTCTTCGGTTACAACTCTTCGCAGCAAGAGACAACCGGCTTCACGCCATTTTTCTTGTTGCATGGCCGCGAGCCGACCTTGCCCATTGATGCGAGCATCAACCTGCAACATGACAATGAGGGTGCTTTCAATGCATATGCAGTGGCGCGCAGGCTTCGCCAAGCTCGGGAGCTCGTGGCTCAGCGCGAGAGGGACCAGCAAACAAAAAACAAGAGAGCGTACGATGCCCGACGACGGGGTGCTGTGTTTCGACCGGGGCAATTCGTCTACGTGTGGACGCCCTCACGAGCGAGGGGCAAAACAACAAAGCTCCTCCACCGCTACCATGGACCGCTTGCGGCCTGAATGTCCAACGAGACGGAATGTACAACGAGACTGAATGTCCAGTAGTGGACATTCAGTCTCGTTGGACATTTCGTCTCGTTGGACATTCCGTCTCGGTTGTACATTCCGTCTCGTTGGACATTCCGTCTCGTTGGACATTCCGTCTCGGTTGGACATTCAGTCTCGTTGGACATTCAGTCTCGATGGACATTCCGTCTCGGTTGGACATTCCGTCTCGTTGGACATTCAGTCTCGCCGGTCACGTGACCCATTGGACATTCAGTCTCGTTGTACATTCCGTCTCGTTGGACATTCAGGCTCTGAATTGCGGCCTGAATGTCCAACGAGACGGAATGTACAACGAGACTGAATGTCCAGTAGTGGACATTCAGTCTCGTTGGACATTTCGTCTCGTTGGACATTCCGTCTCGGTTGTACATTCCGTCTCGTTGGACATTCCGTCTCGTTGGACATTCCGTCTCGGTTGGACATTCAGTCTCGTTGGACATTCAGTCTCGATGGACAGATTCAGAGCCTGAATGTCCAACGAGACGGAATGTACAACGAGACTGAATGTCCAATGGGTCATGTGACCGGCGAGACTGAATGTCCAACGAGACGGAATGTCCAACCGAGACGGAATGTCCATCGAGACTGAATGTCCAACGAGACTGAATGTCCAACCGAGACGGAATGTCCAACGAGACGGAATGTCCAACGAGACGGAATGTACAATCGAGACGGAATGTCCAACGAGACTGAATGTCCAACGAGACGGAATGTCCAACGAGACTGAATGTCCAACGAGACGGAATGTCCAATTTAGAAGAGATAAACGTGTCCTCGTTTGAAATTTCTCAGACAACTTATTCATTGGGTTAAGATAGCCTAACGGAAGATCGAATTTTTTGTGTGTGTTTTGCAAATATTGACTGTCTGTGGCGTCGGGCGTCGTATATAATTTGTTTCCGTATTCGCTTTACTGCATTTACCATAATTTCAAGTTTTGTTAGTTTTATTTCTATCTTGTATTTTTAGTTTTCATATGTATATTGAATATGTTACTTTAATGCTTTATTTTGGTTGTTTGCATACTTTGCTGTTCCTGTTTATCTTTGTCATAAATCGGACATCACAGCCCCTTAAAGGATTACGAGGAGGGCGCTCCCTCGTCCACTCTGTGCGGTATCTACCTGCGTTTAATCCCTGAGAGTGTTACCAGCGCCACTCGTAGCTAAGGCGGCGAGTGTGAACCACTATTTTTGCCAGAAAGCGTCACGAGGCAGGACGAATCCCTTGCTATGAAAGTGCGAAAGAAGAATAGTTCGAGAGACTCAGTTATTTGTTAGAAAACCAACAGCCAATTAAGCCAAATAAAACATTGGGGACATTATTTGTGTGAGCACAATATTCACAACATGCTTCCTTCATTCTCTTCACCTGTATGTAATCATCATCACTGTGAGCGTCATCTTCGTTCTGAGCGTTGGTCAGGCGGCTCTGGTGAATAAAAGGCGTCGAGACCACGACTGTGCTGCGGTCTTTCAAAGTGGTGGAGGCTGCTTTCGATCCCCAAGTCCTCTACGGCATCGAGTTCCCCTGGAGCTTCGTTCGGGTCGCCGCTTGCTCCGCCTATCCGCTGTCATGGCCCAAGACACGCTGCCTGGTCCATCCGGCATCCCCGCCCAGCCACCCGCCCCAGCATATACCGTCACCGCCCGGCAGCGGGACCCACCTATCTTCTCCGGTCTCCCACGCGACGATGTCGAAGTATGGCTGAAGGAGTACGACATGACAAGTGTGTATAACAACTGGGACAATCCTCAAAAACTTCGCCACGTCGCATTCTATCTGTCCGACGTAGCGAAAACGTGGTTTTTTAACCACGAGGACATCTTCGCTGATTGGCCTACCTTCGCTCAGCAAATCCGGAGAATTTTTGGGACACCCAACATTCATTCTGAAGTCTCGAAGAGAAAGCTCGACGGCCGCGTACAACACCCAGGGGAGACGTACACTTCGTACATCGAAGACGTCCTTGCCCTTTGCCGCCGCGTGGACTCGGCTATGACGGAGGCTGATCGTGTTCGACACATCCTCAAAGGGATAGGTCACGTCGCGTTCAACGCTCTGGCCGTCAAAAACCCCAGCACCGTCGAGGATGTCATCACGACTTGCCAGCATCTTGACGAACTACAAGCCATCCGTTTGCACCGAGACGCCTGTGACAGCCGCCCTTCTTCGGATGCGGATTTGCGTACGCTGATTCGCACTCTGATTCGCGAAGAGCTTCAAGCGCAAGGACTGTCCTGTCCGCCCGCCCCTCAGCCTCACTCCTCGGCTACTAGCCTGCGCGACATCATCAAAGAGGAGCTGTCCTCAATGGCTTGCGCTATCACGCCTGACACTCCGACGCCACCAACTCCGCCCGCGACGTATGCGCAAATCGCGGCCATGCAACCTGCTTTGGTTCAGCGCGTGCATCCTGTGCCTGCTCAGACCAACTTAGCAGCATTTGCACCACGTTCACCTGTCCCACCTGCTCCTCCTGCTCCTGCATTTTACACCCCCTGGCGCTCATCTCGCCCGATATGTTATTATTGTGGCATTCGAGGCCACATCTCACGGTTTTGTCGCAAGCGCCAGCAGGACGAACGCCGCGGCTACGATGTTTACGAAAGGGATTCGACGTCCTCTCCTAACCAGTACGAGCGCCGCGCTCCAACACGTTCCTTCTCCCCGTCCTCTCCTCCCGACGCACCTCGAACCTACCGTCCAGGACGCCGCCGCTCCCCTTCTCCTCTGCGCCGCTCAACATCGCCTCTACAGCCGGTCACCCATGCCTCTGAATACCGCTCGGAAAACTAGGTGGTGCAGTTTTTGGAGGGAAAGCTGCATCGCTCGGACAAACACCAAAACCTCCAGAGGGCCCGGCCAATTTGTTATTAGTGTATGCTGAAGGGGTGCCTATTCAAGCATTGGTGGACACGGGAGCTGCTATTTCTGTTATTCATGCGGATTTGTGTCGTCGTCTACGTAAGGTTACTACACCTTATACTGGCACTTCCTTACGTAGCGCAAACGACTTTACGATACGGCCGTCAGCACAGTGCACCGTTCGTGTTTTTATTGATGGGATCCGGCACCATATTCAATTCGCCGTATTGACTTCCTGTGCTTATATGCTAATTTTAGGATGGGACTTTCTTTCTGGTGCTTCCGCCTTCATCTCTTGTCGACAACGCCTCGTACACATGCGAGAGACTGATGATACCGACGAGGAATCTTGGTCACGCCACCGTTTACGAACCGTCCAAGATTCCGTGGTGCCACCTGGCCACGAACAAGTACTCACGGTTGCTTCAGATATCATTGACCACGGTGATGTTCTAGTCGCTCCATCAGCCCGTTGTCTCTCCAAGGGAATTGCAATAGCGTCGAGTCTTCTTCGCTTCACCAACGGCACCGCCTGTCTCGCTGTACTCAACGTCACGAATGAGCCGATTCTTCTTCCTAAAGGCTCTGTTGTCGTTTGCGGCGTGGACACGCAACCTCTCTCTGTGGTGGCTACGAATACTGATGCGGCGCAACCACGCTCACTTACAGATACTAGTCCTGATACAGCTCTCGCTAATGCAATCAGCACGGATCTAACTCCGCCGCAAGCAGATGAGCTACTAGCGCTGTTGTCGAAGCATAAATCTTCCTTCGACATACATTCCCCTATTCTAGGACAGACTTCGGTGACAGCTCATCGCATACACACTGATGGAACTTCAATTGTCCGCCGCCGACCATACCGTGTATCTACTAGCGAACGCGAGATCATCGACAAGCACGTTACCGATATGCTCAAGCAAAATATCATCCGCCCCTCCGCAAGCCCTTGGTCCTCACCTGTCATTCTCGTGCGCAAGAAAGACGGCTCGGTGCGATTCTGCGTTGATTACCGTGCCTTGAACAAAATAACCAGAAAAGACGTATATCCCTTGCCTCGCATTGATGATGCCTTAGATTCGTTGCAAGGAGCGGAATATTTTTCAAGCCTTGACCTGCGCTCCGGTTACTGGCAAATTCCCATGCACGAGGATGATAAGGAGAAAACTGCCTTTGCCACACCTGACGGGCTTTACGAATTTAACGTCATGCCTTTTGGGCTCTGCAATGCGCCAGCAACCTTTGAACGAATGATGGACACTGTACTGCGGGGCCTTAAGTGGAAGACATGCTTATGTTACCTTGACGACGTGGTCATATTTTCTTCAACATTCGAACAACACTTGCAGCGCTTAGACGAAGTTCTGACGTGTTTCGCAGCTGCTGGTCTCCAGCTGAATACCAAAAAGTGCCACTTTGCAAGCAAAACCATTAAAGTACTAGGACATCTCGTCAGCAAAGACGGAATTCGGCCTGACCCCGACAAGATTGCCGCTGTTCTTCGCTTCCCCACGCCTCACCGTTCCAAAGAGCTCCGCAGCTTTCTTGGCCTCGCCTCTTACTTCCGGCGCTTCATACGCGACTTCGCCACCATTGCCGCGCCGCTTCACCAACTCCTTTCCTCGGGAACTTCATACGTATGGTCGGAGGAGTGCCAAATGGCTTTTGACACGTTGAAACGTGCCCTCACGTCTGAGCCATTGCTTTGTCATTTCGATGACACCGCGCCCACTCTCCTCCATACTGATGCCAGCGGTCATGGTGTCGGCGCTGTTCTCTTGCAACGACACGAAAGTTCGGGAGAACGTGTGATCGCATACGCAAGTCGGACCCTGACATCTGCCGAGAAAAACTACACGATCACTGAGCAGGAGTGTCTCGCCGTTGTCTGGGCCATTCAGAAATTTAGACCTTATCTCTACGGCCGCCACTTTACCGTTGTGACAGACCACCACGCTCTGTGCTGGCTGTCGACGTTAAAGAATTTGTCTGGACGTCTCGGTCGCTGGATACTTCGTCTTCAAGAATATCAATTTGACGTCACGTGCAAATCCGGCAAGAAACATAACGATGCAGATGCCCTCAGCCGTTGTCCATTACCTCCATCGTCAGACATAACCGGCCTGTCGCCATCCGTGAGCGACCCCGTCAACGTGTCTTCGGCAGTTCTTTCACTCGCCGCTCTCAATGTGCTTCCTTCGTTCCGCAACGAGACGTTTGCGTCTCACCAACGCAGCGACGCTTACTGCCACTCCATTATGCAACGCCTTCACGGCTCTTCGCGTCCTCCTAACGCCCGCGCCCGTCGCCAGTTGCAGAACTTCAAGATTGAGAACTCAATCCTGTACCGCTATATCTTCCACCCCGAAGGACAGCGTTGGGTTCCCGTCGCTCCTCGCTCACTCAGAGCACAGATATTGACAGCATTTCACGACGACCCCAAGGCTGGTCATCTCGGCTTTCACAAGACCTATGAACGCATCCGCAGTCGCTTTGCTTGGCCTGGACTCTCCACCTGCGTAGCACGATACGTTGCTTCATGCTCGCTCTGCCAGCGCCGCAAACGACCCACTTCATCTCCCGCGGGACCCCTACAACCTCTTCCATGTCCTGACGCTCCATTCGAGGTCATTGGGATCGATCTCTACGGACCACTGCCAGTATCAGCAAGCGGTAAGCGATGGATTGTCACTGCAGTAGACCACTTGACAAGGTACGCCGAAACAGCTGCACTCCCTTCCGGATCAGCGGAGGACATTGCCACCTTCTTCTTGGAAGCTATATTTCTGCGACATGGCGCGCCGCGTGTGCTTTTGAGTGACCGCGGCAAGGCCTTTCTGTCGAAACTACTCGAGGACGTTCTCCACGCATGTAACACCATCCATAAGACGACTTCCAGCTACCATCCCCAGACTAATGGCCTCACAGAGCGCTTTCATCGAACTCTCTCCGATATGATCTCCATGTATATCAACGCCGACCACACAAACTGGGATACCATCTTGCCATTCGTGACCTTCGCGTACAATACAGCTACGCAGCGCACCACGGGCTACTCACCCTTCTTCCTTGTCTACGGCCGTCAACCGACATCTCCACTAGACGTCTCTTTTTTTGATGTCCCCGTGGGGTCGTCGGCGTCGTCGAGCGAGCACTTAATCTCTCGCCTTGCCGCTTCTCGCCACCGCGCCCGCCTCAATACCGAGGCGAGTCAACAGGATCGGAAGGCTCGCTACGATGACTTTCACCGCGTCGTTCACTTCAATCCCGGAGATGAAGTATTGCTGTCGACCCCTACGCGAGTTCCTGGCCTATGTGATAAGTTTCAGCCACGTTTTATCGGCCCCTATGCTATCGTCAAGCAAACTTCTCCCGTGAACTATCGGGTAACTCCCGTTGTCATGCCTTCCGACAGCCGTTGCCGCGGCACAGAGGTTGTCCACGTTTCCCGCTTAAAACCATTCCTACGACGTACACAACCGTCATAAACAGCGGCCAGGTTGGCCGCTTCCGCGCGAGGGGGAAATTAGTGTGAGCACAATATTCATAACATGCTTCCTTCATTCTCTTCACCTGTATGTAATCATCATCATTGTGAGCGTCATCTTCGTTCTGAGCGTTGGTCAGGCGGCTCTGGTGAATAAAAGGCGTCGAGACCACGACTGTGCTGCGGTCTTTCATTTGTTGCTTTTTTTAACTGCGATGTAATAATTATAACCCATATTCAAAGGAATCCAAGTAGACGAAAAAACACCCTTTCCATCGGTGGGATCCGAACCCGCAACCTTATAATTACGGCGACGATTTGCGCTTGCTAACACTCCCAGGGATCAAGCTCACGTAAATACCCAACAAAGTGGACGAGGGAGCGCCCTCCGTCGTAGCTTAATTGTTAGAGCATCAGACGCGTAATGCGAAAGTTGTGGGTTCGAATCCCACCGAAAGAAAGTGTGCTTTTTCGTGCCATTTAAGTCTTTTCAATTTAGGTCATATTCATTACACTACAGCTAAAAAGATCAACAAATAACGTACCTATGCTTTCCTTGGCTTGATTGTTGGCTTTCTACGAGCCCCTAGAACAATTCTTCTTTCCTCTTAAAGAATGCGGGTCGAAGAAGCTAGGGAGGAAATTTTCCTTTAAAAGTAAATTCTTGGGTTTTACGCACCAGAACATGCTGAGTGTGTGCTGAGTGTGGGATATCAGCTTTAGTTTTGACTAACTTGATGGAAACATGTCATGGCATTCCGGCTACAAGAGAACTGCAGGCCGGTCTAGGAAAGACCATGCCGTTAAAGAGGTGGTGTCACCAAATTTTGTGGCTATAAAAAGCCTGCTGTAGGCTTTCTCTGTAAGCAAGGACGCTCAGCACGAAGTATTGCACGCAGCAAACGTTTAAAATATATTTGAATTCACTTCCAAAGTCTGTATAAACGCTCATTCTCGCGATCGAGACCCATCGCTAGCGCGACTGACACCGACGTCACTGTGTAGGAAGCGTAACGAAAGTTTTAGTGACGTCACACCACATTAGAGTGACGTGCAATGAGCGGTGACCTACACCTCCGCTGCACCGGGCCAGTCAAGAGAGCATCATGCCATCCGCTGCGAACTGCTCATTTTTTCTGAGCTTATTGCCGAAGTAGCCAATCTTGCTCGCGTTTTGCAAAGTGCTTCGCGTGAATAATTTTTTCATTACAACACATAGCATACAAGTAATCGTTGGCGACAATAAAACCGTTTTTATGATGTTTAAAATCATTTGAGGACTTTTCAGAACCGGCCTGAACACGAGCTTTTCTATTACTCTTCCAATGATGTCGATATTAGTGCTGTGAAGCTCAAGTGAAAAAAAAAACTGGGTCGGGAACAGACTTGTGCTCATTACAGTGAAAGAGCGTCAGCGAGCTAGTACAATTACCTTTTTAAAAAAACTAACGGATTACCGAGAAAAAACTGAAAGCTAATCGATTACTCAACAAGATGAGGTACCGGGTTATTTGGTTTTGCATAATTGTTAAACTGTGGTAAAGTTACAGGTACATATTTTTTAGGGAGGACGCACATAACAAAAGCATGAAAAGCGCAAACTTTCAACTCGATTTGTTCAAAAGGCATCAAGTTATATGAACACGATCAAACGGGTGCAAAAGGGAGCTCTTTAAATATTTTTTTCTTATTTTTAAATACTTCTGTTTTGCGTCTTGTTTCCTATTTTATTCCCTCGTGTCTTTGCGCTTTCTCTCTCTCTCTCTCTCTCTCTCTCTCTCTCTCTCTATATATATATATATATATATATATATATATATATATATATATATATATATATATATTGTAAAGGAAGAGAACAGAGACAACGCCCTTGCTGCAGGCCGGCTGTTCTTATCTCCCTCTTCGTCTTCCTCTTCTGCGCCCTCGCTGCCCGCGCGCCAGAGCCTTAGTGCCGCTCTTCGTCATCACACTCGGCCATGACTGCGACTTGCGGACCAGCCGACAATGTCTCCGGTGGGCGGTGTTGGCTACATCGCGGTGGTCGGGTTCGACCACGCCGCAACTTGTTTGGGAGACTTGCCCGAAGAGCCGCTGGTGGTCGACACTAGTCGAATCGCTGTGGCCGGTCTCGACCACGCTGGGGCTTAGCCTGAAACTTTGCCGACGCTGTCTTTGAATGTTGGTCTCGGCCATACTGCGACATTGCACGGGAAGCTGGCTCGTTTGTCTTTGGTTGACGAAATTGGCTCTTTCGCAGTAGCCGACGTTGCCTGCAACGATGCGGCTTGGCTCGTCGATCTGCCGTAAGTGGGTCAGGTGGGCGACCCTGGGTGTGATGCAGCGGTCGTCGCATGCCAAGCATACAATCGTTGTGCCGCCTCAGCTTGACGCTCTGGTCTTTATCTGCGTTTGCGTGCAAAGCCGGCGAACACTTGCGCAACGCCGAACGCGTGCGAACTCGGACAGGCAGCGGGACGGGATCGTCGTGATTCGACAGAGCAGCCTCTCCCTCAATGTCACCGTACTTTTTTGTTCTGTGGTCACTGTCCGAACGCCTTGCATTGGCTTCTGCAAGTGAAACGCTCGCATACTCGGCCAATGACTGCCGCGATTTCCGGGGCTGTGACTTCCCAGTGAGGGTCGAATCTGGAGTGGCGGTTTGTTCATCGCTTCCAACTTGTTGCGAGGAAACTGACGTCCCACAGCAGGCCGACGGCTCCGTGCGCTCTAGTGCTGACCAGCTTAGAGGCCGCGTAGGCGGCCGCTGTGAATGGGATGGGGTCTCGGCGTCTATACGGGATGGTGTGGTGTCAGATACTGAGGCAAGAAGTGGTGCGCCTGGTTTCTGAGGTATGTGTGTACCAGGACAGGTTGTCAAACTGCCTGCCGGTGAGCTACAATGCACAGTTGCAGCCTCGAGGTGGTTCTCCTCCTGAGCTCCATCCTTGGTAGCATTCAGGTTGGACTAGGTGCTCGCATAGGAGTTATAAAGACTCCGTCCAAAAGCAGCTATGAGCTTGTTGCTCCATTCCGCCCAGGACTGCTGCTGCACACCTTCGTATCGATGCCACGCCGCGGCACCATTCCGAAGGCGGTCAATTGCCACGCACCATTTCTGTTGGTCCGTCCACGCTTGGCGAGCTCCAAGAGCGTTGACGGTGGCCACCCAATGGTCGGCGTCGTCCTGGAAGCCGCAGAACTCCGGTAGTTCGCAGGCAGCCGGTGATGGTGATACGGCAGCCGAAACTCCGAAGTATGACGACGACAAGCAGCCTAGTTGGTATGAGAGCTCCGTGAGGGCATTCAGGAGCTTTCTGCGGCTCTCGGGTGAGGTCTTTTCCTGGTCTTGTGAGGCAGCTTCAGCTAAAACGGCATCCATTGTGCACAATGAAGGTATAGCGGCCGGACACATCTCGGAGCACCGCACTATCCAGCCGTTAATCTCGTCGCGGAGGTGTGCGATGGCACAGAACAGCTCCGCGCTGTCGGATGAGGCGCAGAAAGCGCGAGGACTCACGTCCGCGGAGTATGCGGCGGTAGCAATACGCCCGACGGCAACATCCACGTCCAAAGAAGCCTGAACGGCGTGCCTTGGATGCTCACGCGTTGGGACAATCCTGGGCACGGGGTGCATGTCACGGGAAACGTATGCGACGCTCCCAGACGACAGGAGACCGTGCGGATTCACAGATGATGGTGGTAGCATGGTTCCTGGCAGGTCATATGCTGTGTCGGCGGCTGGTGGTCCCGACGAAGGAGGCAGGCGAAGACGACCGGCTTGACGAACGCGGCCGGCGGGGACGCCGTCCAGCCCCGAACACGCGGGTTGGCGCGAAGCGCCAAAGAAAAGAAGAACGTCCGCTCTCAACGAGTACTGCTCACACACTCTGATTTTATTTACAAGTGCGCCTGTAGAATAACGACACCAGAGCGGCGCCCCCTGGCATCTTACAAGGCATTCTCAAAACCGAAACCGAAACACAACACAACACCATCCCCTCCTCGAAAGAAAAGTGAAAAACTGAAAAGTGAAGAAAGCATGAAAAACTGAAATGACACGGAAATTCACAAGATACACATTTGAAAAATGCGTGAGACAATTCAGTTCAGTTATTTACGAAATATTGCACAGAACACTGCACACACTGCACCGAGAACAATGCATCGATAATGCGCACAGAGTAAGTCCACGGCATAAGAAAAGAACTTGTTATGACTATTGAACATAGTCCTCATAGCGTCGAGGCTTCCGACGTTTCCGCTTAGTGCGGCGCCTTTGATGTGTAAAAGGAGGTGACTCAGCACCCCGGTCACACGCGCTTGGCAAGTCCTCCCCACCTGGCGAAGGAAGCGTTCCACAGGCTGAATGTCGAGGTACCGGTGGGGCAGCCATGGCTGGCGGACGCATCGGCGAAGTGGACCGAAGCACGGGCGCCCGCACAGCGACAGGCACGGCCGGCCGATGCACATCGGAAGTGGACCGAAGCACAGGCACACGCACAGGGCACACCGCACCAGGTGAAGCACACACAACAACAGGTCGATCCGGCATCGACGAATAAGATGTCTCCGAAGCCGTAGGCGGTGACGCAGTGGACGGCGCAGAAGACGTGGGACCGGAAGTCGGCGAAGCACGAACGGTCGACACAATCGACGAAGCAGACGGCGCTGGAGCCGAAGACAGTGTAGCAGGCATCGTCCCATTTGGTACCGGAAGAGTTGTTTTGGATTTCGAAGAATAACATTGTAGTGTATCACCGCAGATGGTGATGCCGAACAACCGAATGGCATCAAGGCCAAGAAGAGATCGGCCACATGGTGTTACAAAGAATGTTATGGGAGCCTGCACTCCTGCGTACGTGACGTTGGCCGTGAATTGGCCGAAGTGGCGAATAATCCCCTTTGAATATGAGTGCAGGACGGTAGACGAGCGTGCCAACTGAATGTGCGGAAATGAATGCTGAAAGTCGTCGGCGTTGATTAATGAGACTGAAGCGCCTGTGTCCACCAGAAAAGACAAGGGCACATTGCCCACTGAAGCTGTAACACGTGGCTCGGAAGAAGTGTGGAGACCATCCACGTTTAGAACTGTGACCGTATTGGTCTGAGCCGTGCTCGAAGGAGCAGACGAAGAACCTGGTTCAAGAAGATTTACTGGACGGGAATTGCATACGGACTGAAAATGTCCAATTTTTCCGCACGCAAGACAAGTGCGGTTTCTTGCCGGACACTGTGCAAAGTTGGCTAAATGCTGAACAGAACCGCATTGGAAGCAATGTGGAGTGGAAACCGACGACGGAAATTGCTGAAATGAGCTAAACGCTCTCTGTTGCCTTTGAAAAGAAGAATTTGGGCCGCCATCTTGACGGCTTCCTCGACGCCGCGAAGCGGAGGGGCCGCCATGTTGACCGCCACGAAAGGACTGTGCAGGCGGGCGGCCATGTTGACCGCCGCGCCGAGACGAAGAAGAAGGGCCGCCATGTTGGCGCGTCCCGTGAAACAAAGGACCGGCGCCATGGCCCCCCGCAGCAGAAAGTTGCTGCACTGAGTGCGGAGCGAATTGCTCCAACTGCACACGGACAAGTTCATCCTCTCGTGCAATCGAGAGGGCTTCGGAAAGAGTGATGGACGATCCTTTCTGGAGGAGTCGGCAACGGACATTTTGCGACGCGACGCCAATAAAGAGCTGCTGCCTGATCATGTCATTTTCGAGCGCGCCGAACCCGCAGGACGCGGCTAGCGACCGGAGACTAGCTATGAAGTCTACCACGGGCTCGCCGGGAAGCTGACGACGCTCTTGGAAGCGGAGGCGCGCGACATAATCACAGGACGCGTCCTTAAAATGGTCATCGAACAATGCAAGTGCGGCTTGGAATACGTCAGCCGACGCAGGCGTCTCTGACGCGTTGGCGGAACTTAACGTCTGGTAGAGTTTTAGACCGGCGTAGCCTAATGCGTTGAGCAGAAGGGCCTTCCGCCGCTCCGGTTTGCGGGCGTCATTCCCGATTGCATCCACGTAGGCTTCGAAAATGAGCTTCCAATCAGCCACGGTGTTAGATATATACTGTTTAGGTGTGGACACTTCTCGGCTTGCATGCAGAGCGCGTTCGACCAGATAAAGTAACAACGGCACGCGTCTGTTGGTCCGGTGACCGCAGCGGGTATCTAGCGGCGGGAAGACGCAACTTAATAAGAGAAAATGGTTTCTGCACCGTTGCTATAGCAACCGACGCGGTCGGCGGCAACGCCGGCGTCCGCTGCATGTCTTGTTTTTCGCTCGGGGAAAACGCGGTATGCGTTTCTAACTTGAGTTGCTGGCGTGCCATAGCCGCCTTCGCTGACTAGGAAATTCAGATTTCCCGCGAAGCGCCAGTTGCCACGGGAACGCGCTTTTGTGTTGAAGTTGCATCATCCCGCCGGTAGGTATCCGCTGCCGTCAGCGGTCAGACGGGCTCTCGGCGTTGTTACTTTATCTGGTCGATCGCGTCTCGCGAGTGTCCTCACCTAAAGAGTATATATCTTACACCGTGCAATCAGCCCAAGGGATCGGCGGATCGCCGGGAGTGGAAAGAAAAAGCGGTGGAGGTATGGGAGACGCCATCACAAGAGAAAAACTCTACACGAAACGAAGAAAAGAAGAAAACGAGAACGAACGAGAAACACCAACGCGAAAAGAAAGTCCGCAGTGTTCACGAATAGACGCGGAGCCGCTGGACGGGGAAAAGGCAGAAGAGACGCGACGCGGCGGCCGCTACGGAGAACAAAGAAGCGATGGCGGGAAACGCCGAAGTAGCGTCGCAGTAGAATGGAATCATTGAGGCGGACCGGCAAAAAGGAATACGAAGGAAACTGTTCGTACTTCACCTCGTCGCCATTGCTGTGTCGGCGGCTGGTGGTCCCGACGAAGGAGGCAGGCGAAGACGACCGGCTTGACGAACGCGGCCGGCGGGGACGCCGTCCAGCCCCGAACACGCGGGTTGGCGCGAAGCGCCAAAGAAAAGAAGAACGTCCGCTCTCAACGAGTACTGCTCACACACTCTGATTTTATTTACAAGTGCGCCTGTAGAATAACGACACCAGAGCGGCGCCCCCTGGCATCTTACAAGGCATTCTCAAAACCGAAACCGAAACACAACACAACATCATACTCTGGAACCACCGAAGAGGCATGGACGCCGTCCGCGGATGATTCGATGCGTAGCGGCAGCAGAGGTCGGGTCGTGGAGTCCATGATGGAGGAAGCGTGAATGGTGTTCCTTGGATGGATAGACCCGCGCTGCCGATGACCCTCGAGGACACGTGGCTCCCGCTTGAAGGTTCGATTCACGTCAGAGACTGCGCCATTGTAAAGGAAGAGAACAGAGACAACGCCCTTGCTGCAGGCCGGCTGTTCTTATTCTCCCTCTTCGTCTTCCTCTTCTGCGCCCTCGCTGCCCGCGCGCCAGAGCCTCAGTGCCGCTCTTCGTCATCACAATATATATATATATATATATATATATATATATATATATATATATATATATATATATATCCTTGCCGTGCGTAATACGCAGTCTCAGTGCCACGTCCTATCACGACGAAACGAATTTTCACGCACGTCGCAAATGTTAGGGCACATTCGGAAAATTTTCACAGCAAATATTGGGATGTCTGGAACGAAAACGGAAAAGTGAAATTTGTGACCGGGACGGAATGTCCAACGAGACGGAATGTCCAACCAAGACTGAATGTCCAACGAGACTGTATGTCCAACGAGACTGAATGTCCAACCGAGACGGAATGTCCAACGAGACTGTATGTCCAACGAGACTGAATGTCCAACCGAGACGGAATGTCCAACGAGACGAAATGTCCAACGAGACGAAATGTCCAACGAGACTGAATGCCCACTATTGGACATTCAGTCTCGTTGTACATTCCGTCTCGTTGGACATTCAGGCCGCAAGCGGATGGACATTCCGTCTCGGTTGGACATTCCGTCTCGTTGGACATTCAGTCTCGCCGGTCACGTGACCCATTGGACATTCAGTCTCGTTGTACATTCCGTCTCGTTGGACATTCAGGCTCTGAATCCCATGGGATTCATGGACCATTTCGCCTCCTTCGACAAGTAGCGGAGAACAACTGGGAGGTCGTGGACCGCAGCGGAAGGAAGAGGGACATTGTGAATGTAGCGCGTTTGAAACTGTGTCGCCCCCGTTCATGTCTCGACGACGACGCGGATGACGAGAGTGAGAGTGAACGCGAGTGTTCGGTCCGTGTTGACACCACAGTGCCGCAGGGTGGTGCCGCAGTTCCGCCCGCGAGTGATCACGGTCAAAGTGAACATTCGACTAGTGACACCGAGGTCTACTTTGATCCGCGGACACAATATAGGGACCAGTCATCCGACACCGAACCGAAAAGACTATGGGCTTATGACAGTGACACCGAGATTTACTACACAGCCAGTGATGTTGAGTGAGTGAATTGAAGGACTCCTTTTGTAACTCTGTGTGTCTCCGCGTGTGCTTTCGTACTGAGATGTGTGCGTCAGAACTGTAGTTAGCAATTTATCGTTTCCTTGTTTCACTGTTTTAAACCAAGTTTATTTTTGAGCATGTGTACTTCGTCATCATGTATTAGTGTTTTAGTGTCTTGCAGATGTAAAATGTTTTGTGGATTTATTTGGTCGCGGGTCACCTTTTTCGCATGTTATAGTTATGTGTTGTTTTCTTTTAAATGTACATGAAATGTTTTTTTTTTTCTTTTGGGAGGGCGCGAAGCACATTATGTCCTTGTTTGTGGTTTTTTGTTTACTTGCAGCTCATCCAGAGTGGGGACACTCTTAGTTCGTATAGGGGAGGTGTCGCGTAAACCTTGATGTAGCTATTTTCTTTCAACTTTTGGCTCGTTCCAATGTCGCGGGTCAGCCCAAGAGCCGGGGTTGCGGTGGTGTCCTTGAGTGGCTCACCGGCTTTGTTGTACGAGCGCATTATCTTCCTTCCTACGAGGGTCCGGTCCCCATTTAGAAGACCGCAGACGGCTTTGCATCCGCGGCGCCGGAAGGTATGCGGGGTGAGTTGTACGGTGGAAGCCTAACGGATGTCGCGGTAGTTTTTTGTGTGTTTTTACTTTAGTTTAGATCCTTATTCTTTAGGATGACGGTGGTCATCGAGTTCAAACTCGGTGGAGACCGCCAGCGATTGGGTGTACCTGTTTGAATTCGTGACACCCGATTGGGTGTCGTCAACGGAGACTTCTGAGTGGCCCTTTTTTGTTTGGCCTCTGCGGTGGCCTCGGGACGCTTCCAGAGGAGCCGAGGGAGAGTCGCACCGGAGAGGCCACGAGAGCAGGTTGCAGCGAGCGCTGCTCAGAGTTAGTTGTCAAGAGTTATGTAGCGTGCAAGTGTGTGCAACCTCTAATTAGGAAACTGAAGCCAAATAAATCAGTTTAGGAGAAAGTATATGGATATGCTGTTTGTACGTGTCATCTCTCCGGCGGCGACCAAGTAGCGACCAGAACACTACGCTACAATATAATCGACGGCACCTCGCAGGGCAACAAGCTCCGAACCAGTCGATGTGCTCACGTGACAGTTTGTAAGTGAGGTTGATGTGTCGTGATGGGATGACGGTGGCGCCCGTGGAGCTGGCCTGGGTGGTAGAGCCATCCGTGAATACGTGAATTCTGTCAGCATAAAAAGTATGTAAACAGTGCAGAGCTGCTTGTTTCAAGGCCAAGGTAGAAAGGCCTTGTTTCTGATTCCTGGGACGGAAAGGCGCACTTCGGGTTGACGTAAGCCACATAAGTGACCAGCGGGGTGGTTTCGGTACTGTGGAACGAAGCGTTATTAATAAAAAAAAATGAAACCTATTTCAAGCGACGCTTCATATGAGTTGCAGATTTCGGTGGCGGCGGCGGCGGCGGCATCGCACACGAAAAACTCGGCGCCTGCGTGCCTACAGACATGCGGCACTCGAACGTGCACAGGTCAGAGGCGTATTTGTATACGCGCCGTTTCACAATAACTGATTCTGTCTCGATCGTGGGCTTGTCCGTGATTAGCCGTTCGCGAAATGGATATCTGATCTTTTATCGAAGTGACTTTTCATCTCACGTTGCCACATTTCATTGTTGTCTGGATACGAACGCATGACCGTCGCTGTTAACAGCAGCAACTGAAGCGTTATACGCTGTTAAGTACGCGGATGAAGATCCAATTCCTGGCATGGAGGAAGGAAAAAAGTTAGGAGGGAACATTGCGCAATGCGAAAGAAAGAAAGAAAGAAAGAAAGAAAGAAAGAAAGAAGAAAGAAAGAAGAAAGAAAGAAAGAAAGAAAGAAAGAAAGAAAGAAAGAAAGAAAGAAAGAAAGAAAGAAAGAAAGAAAGAAAGAAAGAAAGAAAGAAAGAAAGAAAGGTAGTAGGTGGGGCATTGGGCGGAACACGCCCAAACTTCCACGCTAAATAGGTAGGGCACCAGGCCCGTAACCAGCATTTTTTTCGAGGGGAGGGTGGGGGGCACCTGCTGAAGGCCTTGACTATTTGAGAAAGGCACCTATTTTCATTATTTATTTTCGAGAAAACACCACGTCTCACCAAAATTTCGGAGGGGGGGGGGCTAGGCCCCCCCCGGCTACGGGCCTGTGGGGCACATACACACACACCAAGCTCAGCTTGCCCTCATTTTGCCGTTAGGGGAAGGGCTCCTATTTCTGTGTTTTTTCTCTCTAGTCTCTCGGCTTGTCGGTACCAGATGCTGCATCCCGCAGCAGTTTCTACGCGGCAAGAACAGCGCTGCCTTCGTTGAGTTTACCTTACTAATTAAGTTTAAGTGCCTAAATAATGTTTTTTTTTCTCTCATTGTCATTGGATAGTTCCCGACGCGTTCACTTGCGGATCCCCCCGTTCCCGTTTTGGCGCGTTACAAAACTACCGTTCTCTCCAGCGGGCACACCCGCTGAATTTTTCATATCTGTACTAACGCCCTCACCAAAAATAAATAAATAAATAAACGAAGAAAGATTTAGAACTTCAAGGCTTAGAACTTCAGAAAACGGTTGTTAGTGAAAAGGAACTGCGAGTTAATGGTTGCTAGCAATGCACTGAAAGAGCAAAGCTAGCTCGTTCTGTTCTCTGTATTTGTGAAACGTGCTGTCAATATGTGATAATTCATCTGCATGATGTATGTACTACCCACGGACTAGAGACGCTATTAGTGACATTATTATTTGCATTTCTGACATTCTTTAAAAACTTATCATGGCGTTACTCAAATTGTATCTTGTACGTGCGACGCATCATTTATGTTCTGACGTTCCGTCGAAGACATCTCTTCGACTCCGTCGACACGAGTATGCCACGGCCGCTACATGTAGCGGCGGCCCTGCCAGTAAAGTCGACAGAAAACCACCCCGCCAATCGACGACACACTGTAAGCGACGGACAGCTTCTCACACCATCTTTCGATTCGGTAACGTAAACCAATGTCGTCTAGGGCTCGCACTTCAATTCTTGCGATAAAAAGGCGTGTGGCTCGTACGATGTGTTACTATTGCCTACCAGACAAATCGCCTTTTTTGTGTTCTCAACTGACATAAACGACATGAGCCGCCTGTGCAGCTAGTGCCACTTTGGAGACTGCGGAGTGAGGCGTAGATAACACAAGAACCGTAGGATGCCTCCATGCACAGTCGATGTTGATGAGTAACCACCGTAGAATCTTCAGTGGAGAAATGCGTGTTTGGTGTTGATCGTGTTGACATATCCCATAGTAGAGCACTTAATTATACTGCTGTAAATCGTGAACTATTTTAGGGGCGAAGCTCTTTAAAGCGGCACCCGTTCGTCCCCGTCGTAGTGCGTAACCAGTCTTAACGCTAGTACCAGATCTTGACCTCCAAGGTGGTGCCGGTGGGAGATTTCTCCTGTGCGTTGTTGAACAATAAAAAATTCGCAGCGTGCGCGTTAACAAAAAGCCGAATTCTTCTGTCTCTCATTCCCCATTAGCAGCCATTGGCATGTTCCAGTAGGAAACGTTAGTAGAAGTAGAAGTGTAAGTGTTAGCTAAAAGCCGACTTCTTCTGTCTCTCATTCCCATTAGCAGCCATTGTTTACCTCCAAGGTAGTGCCTGGTGAGATTTCTCCTGTGCGTGATTAAACAATAAAAATTTTGTTCAAAACGCCGTTGATTGATGAAATAAACGAACGAAAGACGCCAGATGTTTTCTAAAAGCAAAACGAAAAGACGCCAGATGTTTCTAAAGCAAAACGAAAAGACGCCGGCTGCTTAACGAAAGACGCCAGATGTTTTCTAAAGCAATGGTTTTCTAAACAATGAAAATTCACAGCGTGCATGTAAAATTAAAGTGAGTTGCAAGTCGTCATAACTCTCATCGAACCTTTAGTATAAACGCGCCCGATCTCACGCCGGTGATGATGTACTGGGCAGAATTCACGGAAGATTCACGGTTTACCGATGAACCTCCGCAGCTTCGCCCACTCATCATCATTCACTCCGTGGATATGCTGTGATTTTTTTGTACCTAAACACAGAAGGGTGAGTGAGTACAGTATACCCTAAATCGTCAATGTTCTAAACGTGGCTCTCCGGTAGGGAACGTGGTGGTAAGGTCTTTCGAAGTCGGAGTCGTGAAGCAGCATAACGCGCGAAAACCCCGGAGGCGGCGTGTGTACAGAAGTTCGGGGTGTACACAAATGGGGCCCTAGAAGGGGCACCGGTCACATGCGCATTTGCATCAGCCGTTTTCCAATAACTCGTGCTCTCTCGAACGCGGGCTTGTCGGCCATAAGCCGTTTGTGATACGGAAGTCTGATGTTTTGTCGAGGTCACTTGTCATTTTACGTTGCCACATTTTATTGTTGCATTTCACTGTTGCATTTCATAATTTCGCGAATGAACGTCGTTGTTGCTTGTAGCAACAGAAGTGTTGCGCTGCTACTAAGCACGTGGGTGAATGTCCAATGCCCAGCCTCGAAGAATAAATAATTTAGGAGAGAGCATTGCGCACAGCGATAGACAGACAGAAAAAATTGGCCGCGTATCTGCGTGCTTCGCTGCAAATGTCGTGTAAAGACGATAGAAGAGGCGCTGTGTGAGATATGGACGCCATCTGGCAATACGTCGGGAAACATGAGTGCTGTGTTGCGTGCTGGTAGTCCCGGCGCAGCAGCAGGCGAAGACCTTTGCAGAGAAACGTCCGCACTCAACGAGTACTCTCCACACACTCTTTTATTTACACGTCGCCTGGGTAAAACAGGAACGCCAGAGCGGCGCCCACAACCGGCAGCCTGAAGGCCGCCCACAACGCTGCTTTTTCATTTTTTAAATATTTTTTTTCACCTTCTTGGCCTTCTCAAAACTAAAGTTTTTCAACACCAACCCATGGCATTCGTACAGTGCAATACAGAACCGAAACCGAAACACAACAATGAGCTCGTGCGAAGGGCACGGAGGAAGGCAAATTTCAGCGCAGTCGCATTTTCATCTTTGTTGAAACAGCGCTCACTAGACGACGAGGAAGTAAAAGAAGGCACAGGACAGGCAGCGCCTGTCCTGTGCCTTCTTTTACTTCGTCGTCGTCTAGTGAGCGCTGTTTCAACAAAGATGAACGCATACCAACTCGCTCAAGCTTCCATTCTTATGCATTTTCAGCGCAGCTTAAGAAACTAGGGTCCTTACAATTACGTATGTATGCATTTTCTATTAAAGAAACACGCCACCTAATACTTACCTAGTGATGTTGCACCTCATATATGCATGATATTTACTTTTTGATCGACAACGTTCACAAGTATGAACAGCCGTACCAGTTCAAGACGGCTGGCCCTTGGGCAAGTGGTTCAACTTTGGCCGAGTGGCTGAATCGAGGGACGTGCCGACAAACAAAAAGACAGACAGAAAGACAGACAGACCAAAATTTCTGCGTTTAAGTTCCCCAAGAAAGACTATCGTCTTTAAAATAGTTGATCAGGCACGCACACGCCAAGCTTTCTTAACTCCCTTTTCCTGATAGGCGAAGGGCTCCTATTCTTTTTTTCTAAACACATGACCGCGCTCATAGATAGATAGATAGATAGATAGATAGATAGATAGATAGATAGATAGATAGATAGATAGATAGATAGATAGATACGTTAAAAGTACATTTGGTTCGGTGAAAAATGCTTCGCATTTAATAAGTTAGATAATACATAAATAAGGTAGAGAATCACAGTCTAAAAATATCGGCGCATAAAAAAGATGAAAAAGCTGCCACTGTGCCTTGGGCCATTACCACCATAACGAAGTGAAATGGGTTCTTGAGGTTACAGTTAAGATAGCACGACTGTAAACGTTCCTCCGATAGAATAAGGCAATGAGTATTAAACCCACTCGCGCATGCCATGCCTTGCAGAGCCGCAAATGGAACATACGCTGTCAATTCCAAAAGATGACGCCTTTTTGCCACACTTTCTGCAACTTCGTGAGAAATTGAATTGACTCCGTAAAGCTGTTAGTGTCTATATTCCGCATGTATAAGAACTCACGAACTTGCCCTTTTTTTCCCCGAGCAATTATCATGCGCAACAAAACCACCATCGCGTAAGTTAATCTACTATAGATTCTCGAAACTTGATCATGAAGTAGTGCTGTAAGGTCTGGATAAGTGCAACGTTGTTTAACATATATTAGGTTTCATAAAAGCCAAACGCGTTAGGTAAGAATGCAATACAGAGATAAGCTGGTTTTGAATATGAAAACAACTACAACAGCTACGAATAGGTGTAACACAGCCATTGAAAATTAATCGTTCAGTACTGGGTATGCATAAACGGGTTCCATTAGTAGAGAGTACAGCAATTCAACGTCGTCAACTAAGGCGACGCTGTTCCGGAAGGCGAGCGGCTACGCCGGCTGCCGACTGTCGCGTGCTCGGCTGAGCAGGACGCGGCCAGGACGCCTTGCCAGTGTGACAGCGCGGGCGCAGCGTCCGCGTACTGCGATGCCAGCCAGTCTGCCAGGTGCTGAAGCCAAAGCACGTTCGTCAGTGGCTCGAACTTGGTGGGTCTCTTGCTCAGCAGATCGGCGATCTGGGCACACATGGTGGCCTCGTGTTCGGCTTTCACGAACTCGCGGAAACGCTCGAAATCCGTGAGCTCGACTCGCGTTCCTATGCGTATTCTCGCCAGTTGAAGCCCCTGAAGCCGGACTTTCAGCCCCGCGCTGGGGATCCGCACGATGTGGCCGCGTAGCGTAAACTCGACACGGGGTGAACACGTTGGGCGAACGAGCACGGCGCCAGCAACTGGGAGGCGGTGTTCGAACTCTAGTTCGGCTTCGGCGACGGCTAGGGCCCAGCATGCTTGACTAAGCACGCTTAGCGCTTGTTCGGGATCGGTTAACTTGTAATTCGGGAGGGGGCACCATCCGGGCTGCATCTCTGTCACCAGGTAGTCAGCTACCAGTTCCGGTTCCTCCGCAGATGTTGTAGCTGAACGCAGAATAAATTGATCGTCGTACTGCATTCGCGCATTCGATAATAGCCTCGCATACTTGTCCCTAACGAGGCTGGTTCTGGCGCCCACGAAAAACGCTGAAGTACGGTTGTCCACGCTGTCCTTGAGATTGCTTAGCTCTCTGGAAACTCTGAGACGTGATGTATGCCACGGGATATCTGACTCGCGAAGCCGAAGTACACGCACAAGTCTGTCTCCTCGACTTCCCAGCACGTGGAACACATCTCCGCTGCCAGGTTCCGCCCAGCTAAGCTTGGTCCCCTGGCAGTCCTCCTGTATGACGTGCAGGAAATCGACGGGCTTGGAGCGCTTGCACAGCGCCAGAAGCGGAAACCACAACCCTGTGTTTATCGCCTGGTAGCAGCAGTCAGCTTCGGAGGGCCGCTCGTTGTGCTTGGTGATGGCGAGGCTCTCGAAGCTGTCGGTTGAGCTGCTCTGCGGAGGAGGCGTTAGAAGGAGCGCGGGCTTTTTCCGTTGAGGGCGTGGTTCACACGACGAAGTGTGCGTCGTGGAAGTTGCGGTCGTATCTGCTCCAGCTGTGCCCCAACGTCTAGTTGTCTTCGTCAGCGAACGCCGAATAATCGTTGGCAGAGGAAGAGGGCTGGTGTCTAACCCGATCCGAAAGTCGTCCGAGTCCGAATTACGCGGGTAAATTTCAGGTATGCTGCTTGTTTGTTCAGTCGACGAGGTACTCACGTACGGCCTTCTGAGTTCACACGTGTTTTGCTCGCCCTTCGCTCGGCATGCATCTCCCTTCACCGTAGTTACATCTGGCAGACCGGCAACTGTTGGTTCAGATAGTCTATCTTTCCTTGTGAGAGCTACTTTGCTGGTTATGACTTCACAATTTGCCTTCGCTGTAGCGAGATCTCTGTCCTCAAGCTTGGCCGGGTAGGGGTCTGGGGTCACAGCGTCATCGCTGCAGAAGCGGCTCTCAGCGCCGAACGTCTGGTCTACGTCAGAGCGGCTCGCACTAAAGGATCGCTGTGGGAGCACAAGCTTGCTCGGCTGCATGTGTAGAGATTTTCGTTTCTTCTCGGCGTAATGAGTAATGCTCTCAGGCTCGCTGGCCACAGGTGAAAGCGTTGTTTTCGATACGTCAAACTCGCTAGCCGGAGCCGATTGCATTTGGGGTAGAAAGCTGATCGGTTCAGGCGAAGCTGCAGTTACTGAAGGAACTACTTTTTCTCTTCCGTCCGGTGAGTGATCTGCTGCCTTTGATGTCCACATCACGGGCGCCGAGATTGACTGTCCCGCTAATTTCCGGGGTAACTCAGCATTTTCTCCTTCCCTCCTGAACGACAGATCGTCCTCAGTAAGTTGCGGTGACGCTGGTCGGTACAAAGGCCCGTCGGCAGGTAGATAGGCAGGCAGGTCGGGGTCGCTCACTTCCAACGTACTGTAAAGAGCAGTGCCTTGGCTTCTGTAACGGCTTCGAAGCCAAAGGGCGGCGATCACTAGACATACCGTTATGGCCATAAGGATGGAGCAAGCCACCAAAAGACACATAGCTGTACGGTGGACGCGCCGCCGGCGGTTCTTGCTGCGCTTCTCATCAGACGTCGACAAGTCATTCTGGTCTAGCGATGCGTAGCGGATGCTTTCTCGGCGTCGCAATCTGTCGGGCGCTCTCGGTCCTGTTATCACCGCTGCGTGGCCTTTGTAGCCAAACTTCCAGCTCTCCGTCGTGCGGCTGTAAGTTCTACGGAAAATCACGTCGTTACCTTTCATCGCGCTTAGGTTCTTAACGACACGAGACGTCCCGGCTGCGAAGACTCTCGCTGGGAAAACACCGAATTTCGTCGCAGCCATACTCGTAGGGAACGACCACGGGGCGATTCCTGGCGTGTCTCCTTGAAACGAACGCAGGTGGCGAGTTCCGAGTTTGGGCAAACTACTGACAGCAGCCGTAGCGTAGAAGCGCTGTGGTGTCTTGGGCAATATGCGTGCTTCCTTGGCGCTCCTGCTAGCTTCGTCCTTGCGACTTACTAAGCTTCTGTTGTACGTGATGCGCTCTTTGGCGATGTCCAACACGTAACGCAGTGCAGGAGCGCTCGGCTGCTTGAAGGCATGCATGTATCCATCCACATTCGCGGGGCGGAAGCGATACGCGTTCTCTTCAGAAACGCTCCCACCGTAGCCATCATCTCGGCGGGCGCTGGCGTTTGCCATAGAGACGGCGCACATGATGCATAAGGCAGGGCGGAGTACGCGAAAGAGGCGTACCGTCATTCTACAACAGTAGCAGAAGGTCCAGCCAGACGCCAGTGATAACTGAAGCACTTCACCAGAGCAGCAAAAAAGCTGTTTTCGCCAGCTTCACAACTTCTTCCTCCTTTGAACAGCTTACCGGATTCACGTGAACGGCTCTGCCCAGAAAGTGAAGACGCGGATGTTCACCGCAAATCTGTTCCCTCAGTAAGAGAATGCAAAACAAATCCAAGGTATAGCCCAATTATAAACAGGCTTCTTTTGTTTTGTTTCTGGTCAGCTTTAAAGCTGCGTTATCTTCGTTAAATTATAGAACATGATGCTTTTAAGGGTAGATTTCCCAGGGAACGTTGGCCAACTACATCTTGTGTACAGGCGTCTGAATAAGACAATCGTGACGATGACGGCAACAGTAACAACAGCAACTACTACCACTAGTACAAAGATGGCATAAAACTTGACACAAAGTATTTCAGTAGGGAACGTGGTGTCGCAATCTTTCAGCCAGAACGGGAGACATGTATCATGCGTTCTCGTAAGTAACGGAGAGTCACAGAAATGGTTCTATTTTAACGAGTTGGCCTGTTTTATTCAGACGGTAAATTAATATTATCGATAGTAGCTTTGTAACGTTGCTTTTTCCTTTCACATTTCTAAAAGTAATCTTCAGGTTAGTTATATATATACGAGCAGTCTTATGTGTTTAGAATAACTTGGGTGGCATCGAGTATTGCTGGATTTAGGAGGCAGTCCTCGGTAATCGCATTCCCAGTAGACCCTTTGCAAAATGTTTTTTTTTTTTTTTTTGGTTTCGTGAAAGCTACCAGGTCATAGAAATTAGGCGTCAAGCCAAGCATTTTATGGCGACATAACGCACCTCAAACTGAATTATAGATTCGGAATGGACGATATAAATATCTGCATGGCCGTCAGGAGAGAGGTGGATGAAGTTTCCTGAGAACTCCTTTACTACGTAGTATTGTCAAACTTGAATAAAAAGAAGCTATGAGGGTGCCTCACGTGTCAGTCCTTAAGCTAGTAGTGCGAAGAATATAATCGATTTCTTCATATAAATTGCGGTGTTACATTTGTAAAGCACTGTAACCACATACTTTTTTAATGAAGCAACTGTAATTGAGCTCGGTTAATTTGTATCTTGCTTTCGCCTAAATCACCACAAACAAGACAAAGAGTGGGATGCTGACGTAACCGTCATGTTGCTCATGTTCGAGACATGAGTCGGCAAAATTTTCTATAGCAAGTGAGTGCCGACCATAGCATCATTCTCAAAAGGAAAAAGATAGATAGATAGATAGATAGATAGATAGATAGATAGATAGATAGATAGATAGATAGATAGATAGATAGATAGATAGATAGATAGATAGATAGATAGATAGATAGATAGATAGATAGATAGATAGATAGATAGATAGATAGATAGATAGATAGATAGATAGATAGATAGATAGATAGATAGATAGATAGATAGATAGATAGATCATGAAACGTACTGGAAGGAATAACTTCGCGATTGAAATCAGTACTTTTATCATGAAGTAAGGGCATCGTAAACACTACGCTATACAAGAGTCCGGCAAAAATGCACCCCGAGCTTCGCCAAGAAGGATTAATTAACTTTCACCGCCGATTTTTCTTCACCGAACAGCAGCGCTACAGTTATAAGCGTATTTCAGCAGTCTTTTACCAACTTAATCTTCGTTGCGCTTTTTTTTTTAGATCCTTGCTTCAATCAAATTTTTCCCCGTAGCTCTGCTCGTGCTTTCTATCGTCTAGTCGTTCAGGTGCCCGATCGCGCGAAAGAAGGCTCTTTGCTGTTTTCCCACATCGTAAGTTTTGATTGATATCCTTTTTTTAAAACTTCCATGCCAAGTGGGTTGCATAATTGGCGCGCGCGTTACGGGAACTTAGCAGCACTTGCGCCGTCCTTTTACGGCAATCTACTGGCTATTTTAGTACTGAAGCTCTCTGCGAAAATAATTCACTGGTAATCCCACGTTCTTTTATCATCGCGTCGATTTCTTTCGTTCTCATGCTAATGAGTTAGCCGAGACCAATTACTTTAAGCATGTTAAGCGCTTGGGACTCCCTAGAATCACGAAAGGTAATGCAGAATGAGTGATAGAGCTTCGTAGAGGCTGGCCCGTTATGTGGGTCAACACTGAATAAATGAAAGCATTTGCGCGATGAGGTTCACTTACTTTTAATTTTGTATACAGGAGAGCGTATAACTTATATAGTTTTTTTGACGTGTAGTTCTGGATAAGGAAAGAAAATATACTTCCCGCGATTTTTTTTTTTCGTTGCCCTTGTCTACTAAGATTAGATTACCTTATTCGCAACGTCTACAAGAAGCCACTAAATTTACCGGCTAAAATATCCAACCTCGAGGCTTCTCAAATTAGGTATTCACAACGCGGCCGTGGAGCTTCTCCAGGCTCATAATGCAAACCAAGTTATGCGCCTAACGACCACCAAAACAGGCAGGAAACTCCTGTGCTGGGCTGTTTTCTGACATTGCCTTAACCCCGCAACATGCACCTAGACTACCACCACGGAGAAAGAGTAGCCCGAGCTAAAGCCTTGAATGAGTGACAATCTAACGCACAGGGAGGGAATGAGTGCCAATCTAACGCTTCATGGACGCTGCGGGGCCAGTGGGAGAGATTTCCACAATAGCAGCCATCCATTAAAAACGGGACGAACGGGTGTTGAAGACATCTTAGCCGAAATCAAGAAGAAATGGACATAGGCAGGGCACATGCGCGTAGGCAAGATAACCGCTGGTCATAAATGACTAGGTTCCAAGAGAAGGCAAACGCGCGAGGGGGAGACAAAACTTTAGGTGAGCAGATGAGTAGCTGCAGGAAGCAAAAGACCGGGTTGATTAGCGGAACGTGGGAGAGGCATTAGCCCTTCAGTGGGCGTAGTCAGGTTGATAATGATGAAGATTCAGGTTCGGCGTCTCTTGCAGAGAAAAGGTTCGGCTTCTCTTGCAGAATGTAGCCTTGCTGCTTCTTATGGTAGGAGACAGCGTAAATTTAAATGCACGTCTTAGCAAAACGTGGCAGATGAAGCTTGCGCCATAGTTGCTGCTGAAATAAATGAGCATTCTTCCAGAGCTGCCGCTGCGTCAGCTCCAACGAAGGGAACTAGGATATGCTAACTGGGCGGTATACGTTTGATCCAAAGCTTTGCTAACTCGCCGAAGGGACGGCTTGTTGTGCTACCACGGTAGAGTACAGAGCACTCCAAATCATTAACAAATCCCAACACATTCGAGAAGCAATCATGTGCTGATAATCATGATGAAACTGTGGCTCTCCCTTTGTATCCTAGAGTTAAATGCGCCACCACCTCGCTCTGCGAGGTTGTGGCGCCCTCTCTTGCGCTCCGCAGGAGTTAACCGCATGTTTTCGAAGCGTTTTTAGCGATATTAAGCTCATTATTGCGATTGCTTCGTGGTTATTTCTGTTAATTGTATTATTTTAGACCTCCTTCCTTTATTTTAACCCGGTTTTGAGCGTTGCTAGCTTTGTTTTAGGCCTGTATCAACCACCTTATTTTGAACGTGATCACACCACATGAGGTCTATGGATGGACGACAAGCCCGGCCCCTAAATTGCCACGCACTTAAAAGAAGATGATGTTCACAGTTAATAACAATTTTACAAGCACATGTCAGTGCGAGGGACACTATCAAACCCCGAAGCCTTGCATTACGGTAGCTTTACTTTTTTAGGTGCGAAGCACCTTATGCGCTCGGGCTGTTGGCGTCTCCTGTCATCGTCGCCCGTCACGTAAAGCAAGTGGCAAATAAGACGGCGCAGTAAGGTAAACAGTTGGGCGAGTTGGTGTTGGTTCATGATAAACAGAAGGGCGCGATAATAAGGTACACAAATAAGATGGACACCGTGTACCGTATTATCGCGCCCTTCTGTTTATCACAAGACGGCGCGTTCGCTCAGGAAAAGTTAGCGAGAACGCGCGCTCGTCCGCGAGAGACAACGCCGCGTGCGCTTCTCCGAATGGCTCGGGAAAGCTCTGTTTCTGCGATGGACGTTGTCTGCAGCAATGAGAGGACAGCGTCCGTCCTCTCATTGCCATTGACGTGTCCCTATCGGAAGCACCGGTGCTTCGCACCTCCCCAGCTTTCACGCTAGTGGAGCACCATGCAGTGGAGTTTTCCAGAACGCACAGCCTAGTGGATAAAAAAAAAACGCCAGGCCTGCGCTGAAACCGCAGCACAGTCACAGCGAAAGCTGGAAGAGCGGCGTTTTCTAGAGACCGTTAAGCTCTCTTGGGGCTACAATACAAGTACACTAGAAAGGTACCCACTACGCCATAAATCACAATTTTTGTGAATTTGGGAAGCACCTACTAAGCCATTATTCGTCATTCTGCGGAGAAGCGAGGCGCCAGCTACACGTCTGTAAGGCATTATGTGCACTTTGTTGACGCGACGACTGATGACGATGAAGAATTATGGCTCAGCCCTTTGTAATGGGTTGGAATCTTTAAACGGTCCACCAGTTATGTAATTTGCATTGGGTGACGCCCGGTCACTATTTCCCTCTCCCGTCATGCTGTATAACATACGTTGACGTGGGAGAGAGACGGGGGGGGGGTGCGAAGAACTTTACTGAGACCCCGACGAAATGGATCATGCGCTTATGGGCTTCCTTGGCAACCAATACAAGTGTACTTGCGAGGAACCCACTACGCTATAAATCATTGTAATTTTACTGAGACCCCGAGGAAGTAGAGCATGCGCTTATGGGCTTCCTTGGCAACCAATACAAGTGCACTTGCGAGGAACCCACTATGCTATAAATCATTGTAATTTTTGAGAAGTAGGACAGCAGGCACTGTGCGATTTTAGGGGCGAAGCTCCTTAAGGCGGCACTCGTTCGTCCCTCGTAGTAGTAGTCGTAGTGCGTAACCAGTCTTACGCTTGAACCTCCAAGGTGGTGCCGGTGGGAGATTTTTCCTGTGCGTTGTTGAACAATAAAAAATTCGCAGCGTGCGCGTTAACTAAAAGCCGAATTCTTCTGTCTCTCATTCCCCATTAGCAGCCATTGGCATGTTCCAGTAGGAAACGTTAGTAGAAGTAGAAGTGTAAGTGTTAGCTAAAAGCCGACTTCTTCGTTCTCTCATTCCCATTAGCAGCCATTGCCTACCTCCAAGGTAGTGCCTGGTGAGATTTCTCCTGTGCGTGATTAAACAATAAAAATTTTGTTCAAAACGCCGTTGATTGATGAAATAAACCAACGAAAGACGCCAGATGTTTTCTAAAAGCAAAACGAAAGAACGCCAGATGTTTCTAAAGCAAAACGAAAAGACGCCAGCTGCTTAACGAAAGATGCCAGATGTTTTCTAAAGCAATGGCTTTCTAAACAATGAAAATTCACAGCGTACATGTAAAATTAAAGTGATCTGCAAGTCGTCATAACTCATCGAACCTTTAGTATAAACGCGCCCGATCTCACGTCGGTGATGATGTACTGGGCAGAATGCACGGAAGATTCACGGTTTACCGATGAACCTCCGCAGCTTCGCCCACTCATCATCATTCACTCCGTGGATATGCTGTGATTTTTTCGTCATTCTACGGAGAGCGTTGGTACCTGCTAAACACATGTAAGGCATTATGCGCACTTTGTTGATGCTGTGCCTGATGACGATGAAGAATTATGGCAGAGCTCTTCCTAATGGGTTGGAAGCATTCAACAACCTACTCGTTGCGCAATTCGCGTTGTGTGACGCCTGGTTACAGAATTCGCGTTGTGCGACGCTTGGTGCTTATTTTACTCTTCTACCACGCTATATTGCATATGCTAATGTGGTTCCTTCCCGACATGAAGCCTGTATAGGACCTTTTTGCAAAGCAGTTTCAAGCACCGGCATGGCTCAGAGGTTGAATACTGGGCTCCCACGCAGAGGACCCAGGTTCGAACCTCGTTCCATCCTGGAATTTTTTTCTTATTTCGTTTTTTTTCTTATTTCGAGCGATACTGGTTACGGACACCGGCGGCGGCGGCGGCGGCGGCGGACAACTACGGCGCCAAAAACGGCCGGTGAAATGATCTCATAACAGCTTTCGCTGTAAAACAATTTGGATAAAACCATAGCGGATAAAAACAGCCTAGCGGATAAAAAATTATGGCTGATCCCTCCGTCGTACGAATCGGTGTATAACACGAAATGGAAACGCGTCGTCACAGAAGTGGTTGATTGTTTATAGTGCATTGGTACAACGAGAGCTTGTGCAATTTCTATTGTTGTTGCGCAGATATAGCACCGCTTAATGTGGACGCACCCAGGTTGACGCCTGGCAGCACATCTCCATACCGACAACTAACGCCCATGATCATGATTTACCCATTGCGGTAGCTGAAGTTGTCAAGATATACATACGGTGAATCCTGCGCAAAGATGGCATCAACAATCACATAGTAAACACTGATACTCGATACACACACCTTCAAAGCGTCGCGAAACGCGAAGGTAACGCGACGAGCATCGTGTCTTCCCTCTAGCCTGGCCGTTACTTCTCACAGGGCGAGCGGGGAACGCGGTGCGACAGCCAAGCGAGCGTCGGAAAGCCAAGGAGGTTAAAAAAAATTTTTTTAACCTCCTTGCGGTATCACGCTGAAGGGCGACGAGGTAGGTTGCTGCACCACAGCAACGCGCCCTGAACATCGCCGGCACAAGTCCCATCATTATAGGGGGGGACTTCAACGCGCCACACACTGCCTGGGGATATTCCTACGTGTTTCCCAAAGGTAGAGAACTGTGGTTTGACTCGCAGCAGGAGGGCTTAACTCTCATCACCAACCCTAGCACACCCACACGTGTGGGCACTAGCTCCAGCAAAGACACAACGCCCGATCTAACATTCACTAAAAACGCATCCGCAGCAACCTGGCAGAATACCCTAGAGGACCTTGGCAGCGACCACTACATCATCGTCATACAATTTCAAGGCGGCCCACGTAAACCAGCGGGGAAACAGCTGAAGTTAGTAGATTGGACCAAGTTTCGCAAATCACGCGAGAACCTGGTGCAACCCATCGGAGACATAGAACACTGGATTCACACCCTCAAACAGGACGTTATTAATGCCACACAAATTGTACCTCCCGAGGCACACCTCGAAGAGATCGATAGCCGGTTGCTCCATATGTGGGAGGCAAAGCAATCACTCCAGAAGAGGTGGAAGACACAAAAACACAACAGAAACCTCAGAAAACGCATAGCGCTCCTCAACAGAGAGATAGAGGCGTATGCAAAAGAGCTATGCCGACAACACTGGGACGAAACCTGCGATGCAATGGACAGGCAATTAAGTTTCGGTAAAACGTGGCATTTTCTCCGGTTCCTACTGGATCCAGATGACAATAAAGCCACCCACCGACAAACCATCAACAAACTCATCCATGCGTACAAGGGCACCGAAGAGGAGTTTCTTAGGGAGGTAGAGTTCAAATACATCTCTCAGGCTCCTCCTCAACAGCACCCAGACTATATGGGCCAGGCCAACACCACCCTAGACGAGGAATTTAGCGAAGCGGACATCCGCGCCGCCCTGCACAAACTTAACACCAAATCTGCCCCAGGTCCCGACACCATTACCAACAAGACACTACGTAATCTTGACGATGAGTCAATCACGCACCTGACAGATTACATTAATCAATGCTGGACCACCGGCAGTTTGCCCCCGCAGTGGAAAAGGCCCAGGTGATTCTCATTCCTAAACCAGGCAAACCGCTGAATACTAACAATCTTAGGCCCATCTCCTTGACATCGTGCATGGGCAAATTGATGGAACACGCGTTCCTGGCTAGACTAACAAATTATCTCGAAGACAATGACCTATTTCCACACACCATGATTGGCTTCCGCAGGCACCTCTCGACCCAGGATGCAATGCTACAGCTCAAACACCACATCATAGACAGTACAGGCCGCTCCACTAAGGCCATTCTTGGTCTAGATCTCAAGAAGGCCTTTGACAATGTCACACACAGCACCATCCTAAATCAGATCAACACCTTAAACTTGGGGCTCCGCACGTACAATTATATCAGAGCCTTTCTTACAGACAGGACGGCCACCATCACCGTAGGAGCACTCAGATCATCCGAGATAACCATGGGAAGCGCGGGCACCCCGCAGGGTTCCGTTATCTCTCCTATGTTGTTTAACCTCCCCCTCCTAGGCCTTCCGTCACGACTACATACAATCCCAGGACTCCATCACACCATTTATGCCGACGACATCACCCTCTGGGTATGCGACGGCAATGATGGATCCATAGAACAAAGATTACAGGAGGGGATTGACACAGTAGAACGGTATCTACGAGGAAGTGGACTATCCTGTTCGGCGGAGAAGTCCGAGCTACTGCTATATCGCCCTACACTCAGAGGCCGACCACCCAAGCAACATCTACAAGCACAAACACACGCCGATATAACACTCACTACAAGCGACGGCCGCATCATACCAACCGTGGACAAAATCAGAGTGCTAGGACTGATCATCGAGAGTAAGGGCACAAACGGCGAGACAGTTCGCAACATTGACGCAAAAGTGTCGAACACGATGCGCCTCATTAAACGCATCACCAATAAACACAAAGGCATGAAAGAGGCGAGCATCATCCGCCTAATCCAGTCATTCGTACTTAGTCACATCACCTATACTGCGGCCTACCACCGATGGTTCACTGCAGAAAAGTCTAAACTCAACAGCCTCATAAGGAAAATCTATAAACAAGCACTAGGTTTGCCTCAAAACGCCAGCACAGACCTCCTCCTTCAACTGGGCTTACACAATACGCTTGAGGAGCTTATCGAGGCACAACAAGTCTCCCAATATGAGCGATTGGCCAAGACTAAGCCAGGGCGCCTGATTCTCGAGAATCTCGGAATAAATTATCACACCCAACACGGAGACAAACACGACATACCACGGACTATCCGCACTAAACTCACAGTTCCACCTATACCCAGAAACATGCACCCCGAACACAATGCGGGCAGACGCCTCAGTAGAGCCAGAGCCATGACCAAGATTTTTGGGCGCAGCCACGAGGCGGTCTTTGTCGATGCTGCACGCTATCGGGAACGTCACCGCTTCGTGGCTGCGGTTGTAGACCACACACAACAATGCAAAACAAGCGCATCAATTACCACAAGACACGTAGAAACGGCGGAGGAAGTCGCTATCGCGATGGCCATAGCCCACACGAACGCCTGCTATATCATCAGCGACTCGCAAACGGCGGTGAGAAACTACGCAAGCGGCAGAATCTCCCCCGAGGCATTGCGGATCCTAAATACAGGCAAAATTCATGAGGCAGACAAATGTGTACAAATACTCTGGTTCCCTGCCCACACGCCCCTAGGTCACCAGGAGGTCAATCCAAATGAAGTGGCGCACAACGTGGCTCGAGGTCTCACGTTCCGGGCCGCGTTAGAAAAAACAGCCACCCGAATAGACTCTTCCGCGGCTGTATGGGAATGGGATGATCGGCTCACTAAATTCTGTGACATCACTCAGCATTACCGAATGCAAAGGCGGGAGTACCCTCCGCCACACCCCAAGCTAAATCGGACCCAGTCCGTTCAATGGCGGCAGCTACAAACACGAACATACACGAACCCCGTCATCATGCACCACATATATCCTGAATTATACCCAACTAATCTATGCCAGTATTGTAACAGCAGAGCCACGCTTGATCACATCCTATGGGCATGTCCAGCATTAATCAGCAATACTAGGGTCGCGACCTCCAATGAAGGCCTTCGGGAGCGTTGGCGGACTACGCTGCTCAGTTCGGGCCTGGACAAGCAACTCTGGGCGATCCAGCAGGCCGAGGAAGCTGCCAGGAGACACGGTGTCTCCGTTAGCTCCTAGGTGGGAGCCCAGCCCAGCAATCTGCCGGAAATTAATAAAAGTTTTCTTCTTCTTCTTCTTCCTTGCGGAAAGCTATTTCTTGATATGGATGGATGCTATGAGCGAGGCTTCCTCGCTTTCCTCGCTTGGGCTCAAGCCGCCGCCTCGTGGTGTGTTAAAGCGTTGACGAAATTACACTTCTATTGGGACGGTCGTAGCAGTGGCACGTTGCCGGAGGTAATTGCGGTGGCAAAGACGTTTTTTTTTTCGAGCCTTGTGGCACATATGTCAATATTCCGTTATAAAGGGGACGCTCATAGCATGCATCGATCCATCCATCCATCCATTCATCCATCCATCCATCCATCCATCCATCCATCCATCCATCCATCCATCCATCCATCCACCCATCCATCCATCCATCCATCCATCTATCCATCCAATAGCACTGTGAGAGGATAGTGTGAAAGATAAAAGGTGCGTCCATGTAGCCTCCGCAATGTGTTTGGCGGTAGTTCAGTGGGCTAAACACCCGCAAGCCATCGTCGCGGGACGAGAGGTCGTGGGTTCGACTCCTGTGAACGAAACTTTTTCTTTGCCATCTGATGGCGTTCATTTTGCTGACGTATTTCCGTGACGGAAATACGTCATGAAAGTCTTGGTAGACCCTGGAATAAAAACTTACGTGTTAAAAATAGCAGTATCGAGACGGGACCGGACAAAATGGAACGCGATGTGCGCGTCTCCCCCCCCCCCCCTGCATGAGTGGGCGTTCTGTGGCTGGGCTAGAAGGGGGACGCGTGGGCGCGTCTGTTTTCTGCGTGCCCCTAGCGGCCAATGTCAGTGAACACTTGGGACAGGCTACTGCGAGAAACGCAGGCCCCTCTGGTCAGCGGATGGTGCCTATTGTGTAGTATAGCACGGGGTGAGAAAGGGAAGAGAGGGTGAGGAGGAGGGAAAAGAGGAGGGCAACACCACAAGCTACACCACTTCCTAAGTCATCGCACTGCATAGCTGCCCCAGTTATTTCTAAACGCCACAACTCTCCCATAGTTGGGTCACGGCCGCTGGATAAAGAAAAACGCGCGGCCTGTTGCATCGTGCTGAAACCCACGGGCACGACGGGAAGCGCTGCGTTGACAGTGCCGTCCGAGTTGGCCCTTGTAGTCGCACCGCACTACAAAACGCTGCGAACATTTTAGAATAAAGAATTACCGATGATTACGATACTCCCTAACAAAGCAGAAAACTGGCGAGTTGGTATATGCATTCATCATTACCGGAGAGAGCGCACTGACGACGGAGACAGAGAGAACAACACGACGCAAACGCTCACTTTTCAACTAAAGTTTAATGAAGAAAAACGGAAGAAAATGAAAGACAAAGTACAATGCATGCGTCACTACGCAGAAAACATAACTCAACGGAATACGTCACACATTGCTTAAAAATTAGCCAGACAACATTACGAGGTGTTAAAAGACATATGTCGAAACCCGCAAGAGTGCTAGGTGGTGTAGTCCGGAAAAGATACCTCTTCTTTATCTGTTAGGGCAAGCGACCTTTGGCTCACACAACTGTGGCCCTCCTTTTTGATATGGAACTCCTCGCAAATTTCTCTTGTAATCTTGTCTGAGTGACGGAACAAAACTGCTGTGCCTGTGAAATCCGCGGAGCATCCGCAGTCCCTGCCATGTAGTGCGTCTAAGTGTGTAGACAAAGCAGGACCTTTGACTGCGTTCCTGTGTTCATTGAGGCGTAGATTGAGGCGCAGATGTGTGACGTATGTCGTCGGGTTATGTTTTCTGCGTAGTGACGCATGCGTGGTACTCTGTATCTTATTTTTTTTCCGTTTTTCTTCATTAAAGTTTAGCTGAAAGTGAGCGTTTGTGTCGTGTTGTTCTCTCTGTCTCTGTCGTCAGTGCGTGCTCTCCGGTAACGATGAACGACGATACTCCTAATGTGATACGTGGCAACAGCTGAACACGTGTTTTCATTTGGGCGATATATTGAGGCAATGAATTTGAGAAGCATGTACAGTTACAGACTACTCTTTATTTTTAGTTTTTATGGATTTTATCTATTTCTTTTATTCTTATTACTTTTTATTTCATTTTTGTCATTTTTTGTATTTTTGTTTTTTATTGCGATAGCAATTATACGGACACCAGGTCCGTAACCAGGGGGGGGGGGGCTAGGAGCACGGGCCCCCCTCCGAAATTTTGGTGAAGTAGGGGTTTTTACCAAAAATAAACAAAGAAAATAAGTGTTTTTCTCAAATAGTCAAGGTTTTCAGCAAGTGCCCCCCCCCCCCGAAAAAAAGTCTTGGCTACGGGCCTGACGGACACACTCAGTGGGTTCATGCCACCGCCGTCGCCGTCATGTTCCGTATAAAGTCCAAATCCATAACGTCGCCCCGCGAAACGTGTGTTCCACGCGCGAGCAAAATCACGCAATGGCTGGGAACGAACGCGGCTGAAGCAGAACGAGCCGGTCATCTCCGCCGCACAAAGGGTGCATGCGATAACATCGGCGGGCATGCGAGGCCTGCAGTCGATGGCGCTTTAAGCAGTGAGTCCTCTTTCGTCGTTCGCATGGCTCGAGATGCGCGAGCTAGGAGATATTTCTCTCCTAGTTGCCGGCGTCAACACGAGTGATGCGAAAAATCGTCACCACGTGATGACGTCACCGTATGACGCCATCATGACGTCACCAATCACCACATATATGTGGCGTCAGTATACGTCATCTTGACGTCACAGTGACGCCACATGATGACGCCATTGCTTGACATCGTAGTTTGGTCAAAGGTGGACCCTTCGCGGCGGCAGTGCAAAGCCAGGTGAGGCGCCTCCGATCTTGGAGGCGACGCAAAACCACGTTAGGTGAAGAAAGCCTTTGGAAGGTGGTGGGGCAGGATCAGTGCATCGACTGAGAAGAAAAAGAAGATGGCTTTCACCGACCAGTAGTTTTAGATGAGTGCATAAGGGACCCTGTGAATTTTATTGTTCTGTAGCGCTAGCACCTAGCGACATTGTTTTTCAAGGAGCCCAACGGAATCCGCCTCCAGCCAAGCGGAAGTTGAGCGTTGGCTCGAATGTAGCGAAACCGCAGTGACAAAGTCAAAACTGACATAAAATGGCGGTAACCGTTCAACTTAAGAGCTGTATAGGATGCATATGGTATCGGAGCATAAGTTTAGTTGGGATAAGGAGCAATTAACTCAGGATAATTAGTGAAACTTAATTCAATGGATTCATTGAAAGAGCAGACTGTTTTCTTCTGAACAGCTGGGGCCGCTGCAGCACCTGGCGGGGCAGGTCTCAACCACGCGCTTGTTTTTTACGTGGCCTCTGTGATCCGCTTAGGCAGTGCCACGAAACACTAAAGTTAACTAGCAATTCACCAGGGTGCACGCAATCAACATCGGCAGTACGCCGTCGCGCTGCCGGTGTTGATTGCGCTGAGGGAAGCGTAGCAGAACTTGTCGAGTGCGCTTAAATTAACAGAAAGAAGTTCATAAAGAGCCGACTGTTTTCTTGTGGGTATGTGCCATCAAGATGGCCCGTACAGAACAACATTCTTTCTCTCTAAAATCTACCCAAGTGAACCAAAAATTCACCAGATGCCCGGGGCTAGCGTTATTAACCCATATATGCCCAAACTCAGAAAAAAAAGACAAATAAATGTTTCTTTTTTCATAAAAAGTGTACTCCTACCCTCAGAAGAAAGCACAAGTTCCTTATTTATTGCCAGGTGAACGCAACACTGTTTTTCAAGCCATCCTATACATATAGGACACTGGACATTGGGGGTGCATGTGCGGGTGTGGTAAGCCTTGAAACATTTCACGTGCACACCGACATTGCACTACCTCTCCATGACGTCTTTCACATAAAGCACGCATTTGCCCGGAGAAAGCGGTCGGCACGTGGCAGCATGAAAAGCAAGCAACGTCTAGGCTTGCACACGTTGAGAATGAGGCCTGCTTGATGTGCTGGAGGTGGCGCTAGTCATCAGCTAAAGAAATAGCGATGTCAGAGTGCATAAAGAAGCGTCCTATATACATTGGGCATATATGGGTTAAGGACACTTAACTGGAACATTAAGGTCTCCTAAAGTTTTTCATGGGTATTAAAATTTTTGTTTTCTCTTTCGGAGGTGAACGGGTGCCTGTGCTCTAAAATATGATCGCAAGTAATACCGTCAATACCATCGAAGGCAACATCGTCGCCTGTGCTGTAAAGTATCATCGCAGGCAACATTAACGCGATGGTGTTAAAGACCTCGTTTCGCCGTAACTGTGGCGTCGGCGTCGGTGGCCTTGATCGTCAGCGGAAAATCACAATAGATGCAAATAATATTAGGGGTTCGCTCGAACAGCAACAGCGAACTTTGTTCATAAGGGCGCGGTCGCGAGCTCTGGCGCGCGCTCTTTCGACAGACATCTATAGAGACGGGTCGTAATCTTGCGGTGCTCCCAACTACAGTTCACTTTATCTCAACGCTTCGCGCTTCGAGGACTGACAGCACGAAAACCGCTTCGGTACCTGGAGCGGCCGCTTAAAGCAGCATTTTTATTATTTGCGCGAGGTCGGATCCAAAAGATTTAGCTGCTGTCTTACTTCGTATAACATTCAAATTTGTTGCTATCGCATTCATTGGTTCAGCCTAGCGGCGAAGCTGGGATGTTTTTTAACATACTAAACATACTGCGGAGAAGGTGTGGTTAACGTGACGACAAGACGCTATACCTTCAGCCTAGTTGGGAGCGCGGCTCAGCGTCTCAATTACATAGCGAAGCGGACTTTCAACACCGCCTGCTTTCAACCTCCTTCACTGAAACTACGTTTCGCATTCGATTATCCTCTTTTCTAACCTCCCTTGGCAACAGTTACGACGTCAAATTAAGAAAGGGACACCAAAAGCAAGACTTGTCTTCAAGGACTACCCGGACGTTATTCAAACATTCACCACAAAAGCCATTCAGAGCAGCGACACGCAAACGCGATACAGGCGCAGTGCGCGAGCATGGTAGGCGATGACGCACTTCCGTCCAGTCTCCTTTTATGTGCAGACCGTGGGACGAGACGCGTTTCTGTCCGTTTAGCTTTATTGCAGGCTCTTACGCTTCGTCCTTCTGGCTCGTCTTACTGCTGTTATGTAACTTACGCGCCATAACGGTCTTCCGGAGGGACGTTTATACGAGGAACGGTTCCTGGGAAGCAAATAATAAAAAGCGAAAGTGAGAGAGAAATAAAAATAAAGGTAGGATGCAGGGAAGGAACTGCGTCCACGCGATAGACATTAAAGAAAGCAATCACAGGGAAAGTGCGCCGGCTTTGATTTCGCGGTCAACGATAGCGAGGGAGGAACACGCATAGTGCACACCCGTGCGCTTTCGCTGTTCTCCTTCGAGCCCTTTCAAGAGAGGCCTTTACGTAATGGCGAGAGCATCAACGAGGTGGAAGTTAAGGGGAAGCCATTGCCTCTCTGGCTGCAGCCAACGTCTACAGTAGAACAAAGCAGCTCGGAGCGCAGATGTGACGCTAGTGTACAGTGCCGATGTTCCTATTCAGAGCGCGCAGTGATAGGAATGTGACGCGGCAAGTGTAAATGATAATTGTACGGCATGGAAAGAAGGGCTTCACCCTTTTGCTTCGGTACGGTTTCCATTACTGCCGCAATGCGGGCTTCTTGGTGTGGCATCTTGTTACGCCATGCACGTGTCAGAGCGTGCGCGTCAGTGGCGTAGCCAGATCAAGGGGTGGCACACCGGGTCCGTGCCCTCCCCCCCCCCCCCCGATTTTTTTTTTTGCCACGGTATCAGAGCACAAAATGACTCTCGACCACATAAACCTGCCCGGCCCCCCATTCAGATCAAGGAGGTGTCCCCCCCCCAAAGAAATTTCTGCCTACGCCCCATAATGTGCTTGCACACGTGCGCGCGCGCGCGCACGTGTGCTTGTGTGTGTGTGTGCGTGTGTGTGTGCGTGTGTGTGTGCGTGTGTGTGTGTGTGTGCGTGCGTGCGTGTGTGTGTGTGTGTGTGTGTGCGTGTGTGTGTGTGTGTGTGTGTGTGTGTGTGTGTGTGTGTGTGTGTGTGTGTGTGTGTGTGTGTGTGTGTGTGTGTGTGTGTGTGTGTGTGTGTGTGTGTGTGTGTGTGTGTGTGTGTGTGTGTGTGTGTGTGTGTGTGTGTGTGAGAGAGAGAGTTCACGTGCCTTCCTTGTGACCCGCGTATAGGCGCTATAATGTTATTCATAATATCTAGAACGCGGAAAGAGTGAAAAGCTAGAAAGTGGGTCCATGCACAGACAATAGCTTCAACCAAATCAACTTTATTCCTTATCGTGCTCTTTGATTTGATCACAGACATCAGTTTGATAGCTCCGCTCACCATCTGCCGTGATTTAGCCCAGTAGTTAAGGAGTCCTGCCTGATGGACGCGAAGTCGCGAGTTGAATTCCCGGCGGCTGCATTCCGATGAGGCACGGATACAAAAACACTCGAATCTAGAAAATTTCGGCGCACCCGGTGGCTGCCATGGTTCACGGGCAATAACCTCCTGGCGAGAGGCAAAAGATCACACGGTTCAACTGCCGGCTCATTCATGCGTGATTCAGAGCTGGAAAGTGAATGGTGCGCCATGTGTCCATAATGGCAGAAGAGCCAAGTCGATGGAGGGCAGGCAGCCTGCAGCCGCGGTTCGAGTCTATCCTCGCCAGTGTATTCTTGATGGCGTGTGCTATTTGACAGCCTCCAGACTCGACCAGCACTCGATAGAAGGCGCTCGAACAGTGCAATTGCCTGCCCGCAATTGTAAAGCCCATTGAGCATTCCGCACCAATCACCCCTCTTCTCCGCCTTTTTTTTCTTTTTTCTTTTTTTTTTGCCTGTCGCGTTTTTTTTTTCTTAATGGCTGAGCGCAAGCACTTGAGGTACTGCAAGCATAGGTCGGCAAACTCACTCCTGAGTCGACTCATTCAGACTCAGATAGAGCCGTGAGTCTGAGTCTGAGTGAGTCAGTTTGAGTAATATTTTCGTGAGTCTCAGTCCGAGTGAGTCCAGTTTGAGAAAAATTTCAGTGAGTCTGAGTCTGAGTGGGTCCGAATGAGAAAAATTTTGGTGAGTCGGAGTCCGAGTGAGCTCTAAGGGCAAAATATATTTCATGAGTGAGTCTGAGTGAGCTCCACATTTTTTGCCGGCCTACGACTGCAAGCAAACAAAATGATGACCTGTCCACAGTGAAGGAATTCTGCGGTTGCACTGAGTATGGAAACGAATAAATCGCCGAACTCTACTCGTCTTTTTTCGTTTTGTCATTCTATACTAGAGAGCATATCGCTTCGATCATTTTCTGCGCAAACACGCAACAACCGAACATCAGGTGGACATGGCTTTGCGAGTAAGCGATACTTCGTTGCTATTCGAGCGATTACAGCAGTGTTTAAGTGTTTACCGGATGATAATCTGCCATAACAGCCACATAATCCGCTTTTCCTGCGTAGCATACGATAAATCTTTGAGTTGATCATAATCAAACACTAATAATATGTCTCTCTACTAGTGGGCATTCCTGTAGATGCAGTATTTAATAATGATATCTAGGGTTCAACGTCCCAAAACCACGATATGATTATGAGTGACGCCGTAGTGGAGGGCTCCGGAATGGAGGGCTCCGGGCGCCTCCATCGAAAATGCAGCCGCCGCGGCCGGGATTCGATCCCGCGACCTTCTGGTCAGCAGTCGAACAATAACGTTCAACTAGTAAAGACAGCTGAATAAGTCATGATAAAGTAAGACACTAGCGAGACAGGAACATGATGGAAAATTATGCTGACGGCATAAATGAGTAAATTCGTTCGAGGTAGTCTACGCATTCAGCAAATGCAACAGGAAGTTAGGCAAATTATTAAAACTGACTGATGCAAGAAGAGGGAGACGTTAACTTGAAAATAGCGTTTGCCCGAGCTCAGTGATTGACCATACCAAGGATTTCCACTAATGAACACTCAAAAGGTCATCGAGTGTGAAGTGCGCACAACGCAATATCGCGCTGATAATTAGGCTTCTTCATTTATAGTTTTATCGCTCAGTGACGCTTGAGTAACTTCCACTTCGCTCTCTGAATATAGTCACTTCGATCGCGTTTGTATCCGTGCACTGAGTTACTCAGTCAGCTCCCACTCCATCTATCAAGCATTCAAGCGTTACTGTATAGGCCCGTTAAAGCGTGAGAGTTCCTGCGCGTTCGTTGCCTGCCAGTCCGAGAATTCAATCTCGCCACCCACGCTCGTTGCCGTGACTACGGAGAAAGCGGCGCACCGAATAGCAAACATATATAGGCTCACGGCACTGTTATTCCTTACTGCCGACGTTGTTCAGCGAATATTGAATGATTATCTCGTTCGTCATTTTTCCACTTCGCTTACATTAGCCGCATCGTCGATTTAGTTAGGTCAAATTACGTTAAGCGAGGCTAGCTGTCCAGAATACTGAGGGCTTGCGCCGTATAATGCGCCACGGTTGACGTATTTTCGCTGCGAGGCGGCTGTCCAGCGTATCGGCCCAAGTGGGCAGAGCGTAAATATACGAGGGCTCGTCCTATCTTTTTTTTTTATTTCGTTCTTTTTTTATATATACGAGCGGTATAGTTCGTGGAAATGTTAACGAGAGCGAAGGGCCGCCATAACGTCGCGTTGCTATTGTGTCAGTCACGTGGTATACGTACTCCACACACATTGGGAAGGCCACTTCACAAAGTATATATTCGAAGTAGCGCTCTTCGAGAACTGACGTTGTAGCGATGAAAGTTCTGAACGTATTTGATCAAGAACACTGCCGGATCGCTCGCTGCCAGGTAAAGGCCACTGGTGCGGTGTGCTCGCCTGCTGATACTTTTTTATATATACGCTGGTATTTATAGTTCTGCCATTGTTAATACTCTGAGGCCTCCTCACAGTCATCTCTGGCAGCCCGCTTGAAACAGGTAGGAAGCTCTGTATACAGCAGAGCTGACACCTATAGTTTCTGTTTACACACACGCACATGCACACATGCACGCACACAAATGGGGATGTCATTTCGTTTGGCTCCCATAGGAATGCCGTCACTGTGGCCGGGAATCGAACCTCTGTCCTCGAGCTTAGCTGCGCAACACTTGGACACTGCTAAAATGCCACGGTGGGTGTGTCGTCATCAGTGTCGTCGAGTGCAGTTTTAGGGAATAGCGGTCTTCGGGGTTGAAGTCATTCGGAGTTGACCCATACGTAAATGTTGAGCGTAATTTAACGTTAATTTATGTTGTTTGCCTGAAATAATTATATGGCTTCAGTAGAAGCTGATAATTCCATACCCCGCCACTACAACTCATAAGGCTTAACAAGCAGAGCTCGCCCTGTGCTCTGCGTATTCCGGAATTCGGTTTGATGATCAAGCGCTTCACAGTAAAAAAAAAAAAAAAAAGGAACATTACGTCGCCCGCCGATGTCAATTTTATTAAATGAAGGAACCACCCACAGCACATTTGTGTGAGCCATAAACAGTATTCGTTTCATGTTTCATGGTAACGTAAGCCTTCATCCCGTCGAACGATGTTTACCGTATTGCATTACCATTATTTCGCGGTGCAGGGCGGTGGCACTGCGACCAACACACGAATGAAGTCGGCCAGTACACTGGCAGCAAGATTTTAATGAGCGCATGTTCTTAGCTCTAAATGATGTCTATCGAATTCGCTTACAGAAAAAAACACTTCGTTGATTAAAATGTAAGCTATACGCAGTAAAATGAAAATAACAAAAAAGGTAAAAGGAAGGGAAATGTCAGGACATGAAGGAATATACATATACTTCGCCACTATCATGAACGCAGGAAATGAATGGTGAATATGTCCTTTTAGGTAGGACATATTATTCACCAAAAACGCGCCATGTCTTTAAAGTTTCCGCCGACGGAATTCTCGTCCAACTGAACTTACTACGGCAGTTGCTGAATATGTACAGGTTTACCGGCTACAATGACTTTTCAGAGGTTTTTTTCACGAACCCCACGTTTTATTACAGTTGAAAATGTTCAAACAGCCGTACGGTTTTCCGTACAAAATTTTTTTTGCTAATGTATCGTTAGTTCTTGATTACGTTTTTTTTTTTTCTCGCCACGCTTTTATCACATAAGTTTCCGGCACAGCCGGCATTTATGTTCACCGTAGCCTGTATATAATATAATAATTCCTACGGATGGATGGATACAACTTTATTGATTGTCCGGAAAGGTTTAAAGCGACCCGGGCTTAGGTCTCCCACGGGGGAACGTCAAGGCCTTGCCTCAACGCCGCGTCGCGGGCTTGCTGGACTGCCCACATTTGGATGCCGAGGTCTGAGCTGTGCAGAGCGGCGGCCCACCTCGACAACAGGGTCTCCGGTATCGCTTCATTTTTTTTAGGGGCGAAGCTCCTTAAGGCGGCACCCGTTCGTCCCTCGTAGTCGTAGTCGTAGTCGTAGTAGTCGTAGTGCGTAACCAGTCTTACGCTTTGACCTTCAAGGTGGTGCCGGTGGGAGATTTTTCCTGTGCGTTGTTGAACAATAAAAAATTCGCAGCGTGCGCGTTAACTAAAAGCCGAATTCTTCTGTCTCTCATTCCCCATTAGCAGCCATTGGCATGTTCCAGTAGGAAACGTTAGTAGAAGTAGAAGTGTAAGTGTTAGCTAAAAACCGACTTCTTCTGTCTCTCATTCCCATTAGCAGCCATTGTTTACCTCCAAGGTAGTGCCTGGTGAGATTTCTCCTGTGCGTGATTAAACAATAAAAATTTTGTTCAAAACGCCGTTGATTGATGAAATAAACCAACGAAAGACGCCAGATGATTTGTAAAAGCAAAACGAAAGAACGCCAGATGCTTCTAAAGCAAAACGAAAAGACGCCAGCTGCTTAACGAAAGACGCCAGATGTTTTCTAAAGCAATGGTTTTCTAAACAATGAAAATTCACAGCGTACATGTAAAATTAAAGTGAGCTGCAAGTCGTCATAACTCATCGAAACTTTAGTATAAACGCGCCCGATCTCACGTCGGTGATGATGTACTGCGCAGAATTCACGGAAGATTCACGGTTTACCGATGAACCTCCGCAGCTTCGCCCACTCATCATCATTCACTCCGTGGATATGCTGTAATTTTTTTTAGTCATCATCCAATCATCATAGCTGGCCGCTCCTTGTGATAACGTTGGCGGAGCATCACTCGACCGCAGACTAACCGCGAAAAGGAATAGCATGAACAAATGGAATCTGTACGTTATGCTATACCAGACCGTACTTACTGCATATATAGCGACCAATAAAGACTAAAGATGCCAGAGCAAGAGAGAGATGCATTAGAGCCAGTGACCACTTAATGACGTTAGCTGGCCTTGGGCATTCAGTCCCGATGCGGTGTAGAGGTACAGCTGATTCATCATGTCAGAGAGTGGATGGAGTGCTCAGAGGAACGAAAGAAAGATAATACGATCATCTTCCGTGACAATTACAACTATACGAGGCGCTGCCCGACGCGCTTATCGACCGACAGAGCCAGCCGGTATTCGAGGAAAACGCGATACAATTTTTTTTTGTTTGTACTGACCTATTCTTCGCTTCAATGCTCCGAAGGATTAAGAGAAGCAATGTTTGTAGCTAAGGAAATTGCGCCACAAGCGGAATTCCGGCATCCCGACTAATACGCCGCTATTTCCGCGCTGTCTAGACAGCGAGGACGCTGGCTCAGACAGTCGTCTTTACTCCTTTTTTCATTGCTGTTGATGTTTTTTTGTGTTTTTTTTTTGCATTGGCTTCGATATGGACGCCTTGCAACGTCTACCAGCAACAGTAAATATAAGCTGCATAGTGCCTCTTTAAAACTTTCGCTTTTGTTCTGCACACGCGCGACACAAAAGGCAGACTTATACGCATGAAATACAACCAGAGTATTCCGGAAGCTTTCGCAAGCTTTCGACAGTGTTTCGTGCGTTGTTTACCTGTTTTATGAAGATAACAATCTTGATAATTCTGTTGTTCATGTTATCCTAATCAAAATTATGGTAGTCGCACTAGTGGTGCCAAGCCTGAAGGAAGAGCGCAGCTGGGTGGCCTTCCTTGTTTCTCGTTATTTTTAGATGCGAAGTATCTTATGGCGGGGTTCAATCCGGTGATGGTGTGCGGCGTGACCACCCTTACTGCGCATTCGCATACCCTCTCAACTCCCCCTCTCCCCTCTCCACTTTCCCTCTCCCCTCAACCGCTCCCATCCTCGCTCCACTTTCCGTCTCCCCTTCCCCCTCGCCACTTTACCTCCCCTCTCCCCTCCCCCTTTCCACTCTTCCTCTGAAACGCGGGCTAGACATGCCGAAATTCTCTCCTGCGCTACGCCGCGATGAGCACCAGCGCATGCGCGTCCCCTCCCCCTCTCTCTCCTACGCTGCCCCCCTCTCGCACGTCTGTCGGCCGCGTTCCCCGCTCGCCCTGTGAGAATTAACGGCCAGGCTAGAAGACAAGACGCGCGTAGTGTTCCTCTTCGCGTTCCGCGACGCGATGTCGGTAGCATGCCCAACGAACGCCAACGGAACACGATCGCGCAAGTGCTCCGGCTTCGCATCGCCTCATGGTCCCCTTTAGCGGGAGATGGTGTAATTTTTCTTTATTTTTTCTTTATTTTTTCTCTTTCTTTCTCTCTGTTTCTTGTATCTCTTTTTGTATCTGTTTGCTTGTATGTCTCTCTTTCTATTTCTTTCTTTCTCTCTCGATCTGTTTATTTCTCTTTCTCGCTTTTTCTGTCTTTATTTTTCTTTCTCCCCTTTCTTTCTATCTTTCTCTGCTTCTTTCTCTCTGTGTCTTTGTTTCTCTTTATTTCTTTATTTCTCTGTCTGTCTTGTTCCCTGTTTTTTTCTATCTCTTTTTCGTGTCTCTTCCTTTCCATGTCTTTCTCTCTCTTTCTATGTCTTTTTCTGTGTTTTTGTCTTTTTATGCCTTTATTCATTTTATCTTTCTCTATTTCGCTCTTTCTTTCTATCTTTCTCTCTCTCTCTTTCATGTGTTTCCCGAGCGCCACTTCGCCTAGCATAGTTTTCATTTAACGCTCGCACCTGCTGTACTCAGTAGTGGGGCTTGCCCAATTCCTGTGCCGCATAACCACCTGTGGAGTTTTTGACGACGGAGCACAAGTTACCGACAGCTGAAACACCTTCGCTGTTAAAAAGCCACAGTTTCGCCGCAATGGCGAAGCAATGAATTCGATAGCAAGAAATTGCAATGTCACACGAAGAACGAGAAGAAGCTTGATACTTGCAGCGCGCCGCTGAAGCACAAAGAAGAACGCCCTAAAAGAACGCACAGGCATGCACAGGGCAAGCGTGAACTTACAACTGTCACAGTTGTTACGTCTATGTGCTTGAGCAATGCGCTGCAAGTGAAACTGCAAGGGAAAATATCCACGAGACCCTATCCACCCAGCTATCTTTATCACTGAACTATACAATCGAATGTCTATACATCGAACGCTTTGATAAATAAACGGACGGTATAACCAATGATCGTTTCCGTGTCAGTTATGATTGCGAGCGTTACGGCGCGCTGCGTTTATAACGTGGTGACCTGTATAACAAAATATTCTGAAGATCCCCAGCACTTCACTACAAAGTTGTTTCATGTCACGCGACAGCTGCATTGAAGTAATGGGTTAAACAAATCGCTCCAGGATAGCTCGAAGCAATTTTTCTTTTTTTAAGTCCAAGCCTACTTCTCAGATGAACTTAAGGAAATATTTTCACTCATTAGAGCATTTTGTCATGCTTTCTTTGGCAGAATCACGGTAGTTCATTACTCTTTCGAGCGATATAATCAAGTTCCGTTTAAGAGATATTATTAAGACGACAGATATTGAAAGCGCGCCTTAACAGTGCTACACGGCCAACCGCAATTGTTTTAGAACTGCAGATTTTTCTTTAGTTTCTTCTTCCCAAGAAGCCTGTCAGTTATCTGTTACATGTGTTTAAAGTGCGGAGCACTTTAGGCACCCGGCTTGGCGTCCATCCATGCATCTCATGTCGCGTGATCACGATCAAAAGAGGCCATAAGAAGGCTAGCAATGCTCAAAACCGGGTTAAAATAAACGAACAAGGTCTAAAATAATATAATTAACAGAAATAATCAAAAGTAATCGCCATAATTAACTTAAAACCGCTAAACACACTTCAGAAATAAGCGGCCGACTCCGGTGCCGCGCAAGACGGCGCCACCACCTCGCCTAGAGTTACTGTATATGCTACCTTTAAGTAGCAGAGTTGCGCATATGTCCGGCTAGCAACCACAGTTATGCGGTGAAGTCGCACTCCGTTTTTGCAGGCGACATGCTTACCGTGTCGCCGATTAACCTGTCTGGCGTGTCGAAGACCGGCGATAAAACATTGGCTGTCGATGACTAGTGTTAATTCAGTTCGCTGCAGCGGCGGCGTCCACAAATGCAAAAATTGGCCCCAGCGTCAGCTTCTCCACAACGCATGGTTGCTAGCGGCGCTTGGAAGACAGATGCGCAACTCCGCTACCTAGCCTCACCGAGCGAGCGAATGCCCCTCCCCCTGTGAGGTGGCGCCCTGCGCTTCGCCGGCGCCGCCGGTACTGCGCCGCTACATCTCGTGCGGGAAACAGCCTGACGGAACTCGCTGCAGACGACGCGTATCTCAATTGCCGTAACAAGCACCAAGTCGATAAAGCGCAGGAAAAAAGTAGCGCACATTGCGCACGCCAAGTTTGCAAATGTCCCTAACAAGATCCTAGTCGTGCCTGGGACACGCTACACACTTACCTCAAACATTGACGTCATCGACGCTTTGGTAAACGGAACAGTTGGAACTCCACGAACGGGAATCGATGGGTGCCCGTGCTGCGCACTCCCTCAGGCTTCACAGTTGTGGAGCTGCCATGCGTTTTACAGCGAAAGCTGTTATGAGATCATTTCACCGGCCGTTTTTGGTGCCGTAGTTGTCCGCCGCCGCCGCCGCTGCCGCCGCTGCCGCCGCCGCCGCCGCCGCCGGTGTCCGTAACCAGTATCGCTCGAAATAAGAAAAAAAACTAAATAAGAAAAAAATTCCAGGATGGAACGAGGTTCGAACCTGGGCCCTCTGCGTGGGAGCCCAGTATTCAACCTCTGAGCCATGCCGGTGCTTGAAACTGCTTTGCAAAAAGGTCCTATACAGGCTTCATGTCGGGAAGGAACCACATTAGCATATGCAATATAGCGCGGTAGAAGAGTAAAATAAGCACCAAGCGTCGCACAACGCGAATTCTGTAACCAGGCGTCACACAATGCGAATTGCGCAACGAGTAGGTGGTTGAATGCTTCCAACCCATTACAAAGGACTCTGCCATAATTCTTCGTCGTCATCAGGCACAGCATCAACAAAGTGCGCATAATGCCTTACATGCGTTTAGCAGGTACCTCGGCTCTCCGCAGAATGACGAAAAATGGCACAGTGCCTGCTGCCCTACTTCTCAAACATTACAATGATTTATAGCGTAGTGGGTTCCTCGCAAGTGCACTTGTATTGGTTGCCAAGGAAGCCCATAAGCGCATGATCCATTTCCTCGGGGTCTCAGTAAAATTACAATGATTTAGAGCGTAGTGGGTTCCTCGCAAGTGCACTTGTATTGGTTGCCAAAGAAGCCCATAAGCGCATGATCCATTTCCTCGGTGTCTCACTAAAGTTACAATGATTTATAGCGTAGTGGGTTCCTCGCAAGTGCACTTGTATTGGTTGCCAAGGAAGCCCATAAGAGCATGATCCATTTCCTCGGGCTCTCAGTAAAGTTCTCCCCCCCCCCCGTCTCTCTCCCACGTCAGCGTATGTTCTACAGCGTGACGGGAGCGGGAAAGAGCAACCGGGCGTCACCCAATGCAAATTACATAACTGATGGGCCGTTTAAAGCTTCCAACCCATTACAAAGGGCTGAGCCATAATTCTTCATCGTCATCAGTCGTCGCGTCAACAAAGTGCAAACAATGCCTTACAGACGTGTAGCTGGTGCCTCGCTTCTCCGCAGAATGACAAATAATGCCTTAGTAGGTGCTTCACAACTTCACAAAAATTGTGATTTATGTCGTAGTGGGTACCTTTCTAGTGTACTTCTATTGTAGCCCCAAATGATCTTACAACGTGCTCTAGAAACGCCGCTCTTCCAGCTTTCGCTGTGACTGTGCTGCGGTTTCAGCGCAGGCCTGGCGTTTTTTTTTTAGGGGCGAAGCTCCTTAAGGCGGCACCCGTTCGTCCCTCGTAGTCGTAGTCGTAGTAGTCGTAGTGCGTAACCAGTCTTACGCTTTGACCTCCAAGGTGGTGCCGGTGGGAGATTTTTCCTGTGCGTTGTTGAACAATAAAAAATTCGCAGCGTGCGCGTTAACTAAAAGCCGAATTCTTCTGTCTCTCATTCCCCATTAGCAGCCATTGGCATGTTCCAGTAGGAAACGTTAGTAGAAGTGTAAGTGTTAGCTAAAAGCCGACTTCTTCTGTCTCTCATTCCCATTAGCAGCCATTGTTTACCTCCAAGGTAGTGCCTGGTGAGATTTCTCCTGTGCGTGATTAAACAATAAAAATTTTGTTCAAAACGCCGTTGATTGATGAAATAAACCAACGAAAGACGCCAGATGTTTTGTAAAAGCAAAACGAAAGAACGCCAGATGTTTCTAAAGCAAAACGAAAAGACGCCAGCTGCTTAACGAAAGACGCCAGATGTTTTCTAAAGCAATGGTTTTCTAAACAATGAAAATTCACAGCGTACATGTAAAATTAAAGTGAGCTGCAAGTCGTCATAACTCATCGAACCTTTAGTATAAACGCGCCCGATCTCACGTCGGTGATGATGTACTGGGCAGAATTCACGGAAGATTCACGGTTTACCGATGAACCTTCGCAGCTTCGCCCACTCATCATCATTCACTCCGTGGATATGCTGTGATTTTTTGTACGCTTGTTTTTGTGCACGCCAAATCAAGGCCATGAATTAATAGTACTTTTAAAGCATTTTCCAATCCCACCTTTTTGTCATCACTTCTTATAAGTCGACAAGCTTTCAGCACTGAGTCCAATCTTCCAAAGGCGTTATTTCTTCTCATTCGTGCTTAGCATTGTTTTTATTTTGTGTTCTTTGAATATTTGAGTTGAAGCACATCTGAAATTTCCAAGTTTTCGAACACGCCTACATATTTCGCAATCCCTAACCAACCTCTAGCGCTTGTCTGGTCTTCTTGTTCCTTCTTGTGTTGTTGACTTATTGCGCTCCTTATTCAACGATGAATGCCTAACCAAGCGAAATTAAACGATAGAGTGGCGTCCGCACTTCTTTCAAGAACCTCAAAAGAGGGTACCGCGCTTACCGCCTGTTCAGTTATCAGGGAAATTTCGCAACGAGGCCTCATTTCTGGCGCACGTACAGTTCGACAAAGAAGTTGGCGTTCTGCTTGCGACGTTCGTTCAGAAAAAAAGTTAAAAAGAAAAAACGAATATCTTCGTCGTCTGAGAACATCGCCGTTAGAGAAGCAAGCTTCTGACGAAGACGTGGACTGTGTTACGTAAACCATTTGGAACTACTCTAAGAGTTGGGGCACATAGGGCAAACAAGAGAGATTTCGGTAATGCGTTGGTTTACTCTACTTGGTTTGGGTTCCGTACTAGTTAAGAGCACTCAAAGCAAATACGACTCGTCTCTCACCAGTATGTACACTACAAACGGATCGAACAAAAGCGTCGTATGTTTTATTCGAGGAGAGGTACAAAAACTGCACTATTTTGCGAATTTTGTTATCACTCACTGAGCGTCGGTAAGTGCCAAGTCTTCGGCCAAAGTTGTGTAGACAAATGCATTCAGTATGCATTTGAAAGCGTATACGCTTACACTCGCTGAAGTTCGGCACACGATGTTTGAAAGGACTAATGCACTTTGAATGATCGAGATATAGAGGGGGAACGAGATTTATACAACATAGGCCCGTGTTCACGACTATTTTTTATCATTGCGATAACAATTATATGGACACTTTCGACGGGTTTCTGGCGTAGCCGTCGCCGTCATGTTCCGTATAAAGTCCGAAATCCGTAACATCGGCCCGCGCATCGTATGTTCCCTCCGCGAGTAAAAGCGCGCGAGCGGGGGCGACTAACGCGGATGAAGCCGAGATGAAATGAGTCGGCCGTTTGCGCCGCATGCAATAACATCAACCCGCGCGGGAGGCCTACTTATGTGAGTCTCCTTAAAGATACACGCTAACTCTCCTTTGGGTCTCACTACTCTCCGATGAGGCTATAATGATCTTCAAAGAGAGTTCACGTGTCTCTTTAAAGTGAGTCATATATGTGGCAAGTCAGAACGCACAAAAAAAGAGTCAAAGGACTTTTCTTTTTTTCTTGTAGCGTAGCCCAGAACTGCGTGACATCCTCTGTCTGCGTGATGAAACACTGCTCGGCGCTGCGTGCAGTGCTAGCGCTTCTAAGAATTTTGCGAAATGCTGGCCTTAGTGAGACGTCAAGTTTAATTTAAGAGCGGTTGAATGGATACATACTAAAACAACACTTTCTCTCTCTCTCTCTTTTTCACCACGAGGCTTTATGTCAGATACTCGAATTCCACGCACGCCAAGCCACTGATAAGCCGTCCAACAGAAATTTGCCTTCGAAAAAAAAAATACAGAGAAGCTATTTTGTAGGAGGGTTTGCTGGGTGCGTTAATATTCCATCCTCCATTATTAATGTAAGCAGCCCGAAAGAAACCTAATACGACGCAACGATGACTCAATAGGTGTAACATAGATTTAATATACGCAACCAGAAGCCCCGTACAAAACCTTCCTGGCGTGCCACTTGTCTCAAGAACTTATCTCTATAGTTAGAGGAAAAGGTAAAGAAAGATCGGAAGAGATATTGCGAGAACCGCAGGAAATTGCCTTGCATAGAGTGTTACACCGTGCTATGTTCGTAGCGCCTTTGGTTTTCATTTGCATAGCCTCGAGAAAATATGTGATACGACAGTACAACCAATAAATATCAACAAGCTTATAATCAACACTGTTACCCGCTTTGCACTTCTTCAAAGCGTCGTCAATTAAGGAGAGAAACGGCACGGTGTGCGCTTTCTAGTAATGGGTAGCCGACGCCTGTGCTCATGCATACATAACACGCACTGCGCTTCAGCAACACGGGAGGTAGAGGTTCGTAGCCTGAGCCGCAAACGCGTGCGTCCCGCTGGCCTCTGTCTCGCAGGCGCTGCTCTCGCTCCACCAAAGCACGACATTCGCCCGTCGAAATCGCGTCCTTTCTGCAACGCATATTGCAGCAGTTTTGTTAGTCGGTGCTCTCGCAATTGAAGCAGTCGGCGGCGGAGAAATCCCGTTGGTGCACGTGGAGGATGCACTACTCCGATGAGCCGACGCACGCTAACACGAAGCCAAAGGCAAAGAACGTAACTACGTCAAGGGTGCCTCGGCGACGCCAGCGCGGCCACTCTACCTCTCTGGTATCGAGACGCTTTAACCATGACCTCAGAAGAAGATAAGCATCTCGGAAGGGAGTACCGTTCAAGGACACTTACCGTGTTGTCCCAACGGACATCGGCGCAGCACGTGCAGACACGTGGGCAAACATGGAGCAATGCAAATAGGCGTAAGCGTACGGGCGGTTCATGATGGAGGCTTAGGTTAACTTCCGTCTGCTCTGTGCACACGTATACTTCCGTGACGCAAGTTCCGTTTCCCTTTTGCCTTCATTTCGTTGTAACTTTTATTTTTTTCCCCTACGCTCCTCTGCTTGTCCTTTTCGGAGTAGTGTTACGGAACTCCTTCGAAGGGACGGCCTTGCTTCCTGAGATAAGCAAGTCACAAAGAGCCTACGCTAACGAATTTGCAGAAGCCTCAAGTACTGCAGAAAGAAAAGGGGCGTACAAAAAATAAAAGAAAGAAGAAAAGATTATAGTTGTGAACAAAGCGGGAGAATGCAGCGACGTGTACTGCTCGAGCTTGTGCAAGCGCCGAGATCGGTCGCGCGTGTGGCTTCCGCTTTCGTCTTTCGAGGTCTCATCTCACGACTCGGCAGTGTTTCGTCATATCCACTTCCTCTTTCGATTTGCATATCGCGCCGCGAACAGTGATAGTGGTGGAGCGCTTCGTCACTATCAGCCTATTTACTAATGTCCACTGCACAAGACGAAGGCATATCTCTCATCCAAGCGAGTTCCAGTTATCCCGGTGTTGCGTCAGCCCCGGAATTAAATTTCCTAATTTCATCTAACCCATACGCGCGCGTGCAGAAAATTACGGTTGTAATACGAGCGTTCTACCCATTGCACATTGCTTGCAAAATGCAAAAAGAAAGACGCGAAAAATTTTACTCCCATATTTAACAAAACCATTTCAAATGAACTTATTAATAAAGCTAGCATCACAAAATGCGAAGTCTGTTCTTTCGTGATTAAATTTATAAGGATCTTGAACCATCCCTTGGCTTGGTGAAACACACACACACACACACACACACACACACACACACACACACACACACACACACACACACACACACACACACACACACACACACACACACACACCAGGGGCTTAGCCAAGGGCGGGGGGTGTTGGGGGGGTTCCAACCCCCCAACCCCCGAAAATTTTCAATTTTGCTTGCGTATATATACACGCACACATACAAACGCACATGCGAACATACATAAGGTATGGTTGAACCCCCCCCCCCCGAAAACGTTTCTGGCTACGCCCCTGACACACACACACACGCACGCACACATTCTACGAAAAGCAAACACTGCTGTGAAAGGTTCAGCCAAATTTTGCACTCGTGTGCGCCACGTAGAGGCTCGCGAAGAAGCGGATCGCGATGTTGATCGCATAAACGTTGGACGTAACACATACAGCTACAGGAACTTATTTTCCTTCTTCGCTCGGACAGTCCATATGCACGCACTGCGTATTTCATTATTAGGCCCACGCCGGGCTGGGAATCACTTGAGCATTCATCGTCCGGCGCGGTAGTACAGTGGTTACCGGGCTTGGCTGCTGACCCGAGCGGCGCGGGTACGAACCCGGCTGCGGCGATCGCAATTCGGCGGAGGCGCAATGTGAGAGGCCCGCGTGCCGTGCAATGTTACTTCACATTAAAGAACAAAAGATGGTCCAAATTATACAGACCACCCCACGGCGCCTTTCGTAGCCTGAGTCGCTTTGGGACGTTAAGCCCAGTAAACCAACCAACCAAACAAACAAATATTTATCGCCAACAATACTAACAAAAGTACATAAATTAGGAACGTAATCACCATCAAGTGGGAGACAAGAGGGGGGGGGGGGTCTTACCATATTTGCCCTCGCCCACTAGCTGAGAAAGTTCACGAACACATTAAGATGAGCCGCTCGGTACTACACACAAGCAGTAGTGGTTTGAGGGCAGGAAAGACGCTCATTTCCGCTATAAGTAGGAAAACACGGTGCAGCGTCGTTTGGGGGAGAGGGAAGGAGAGGCCACCTTCTCGATAGATGAGTTCCCAACACACCGAGCGCCAAGCCACTGTGCCCCCGTCTCCTTCAGAAAGAGCGTAGGATGCCCGGCGGCCCTGGGAATCGAACCCAGTGCCTCTCGCATTGGGAGCAGACGCTCTAACCAGTTGACTGCGATACTACGCTGACCCCGGCGCTACGCTACGAACTGCCAACCCTCTTGTACTCTCCCCTTCTGCCTTAATTGATCTGAGTCGTGCTCCTGGTAGGGAAGCAGAAATACCACATTTCCCTCTATGCAACCTGATCTATCTATCTATCTATCTATCTATCTATCTATCTATCTATCTATCTATCTATCTATCTATCTATCTATCTATCTATCTATCTATCTATCTATCTATCTATCTATCTATCTATCTATCTATCTATCTATCTATCTATCTATCTATCTATCTATCTATCTATCTATCTATGTAAGTCATCGCCTTAGAAACATATCAGTCCCATAGAGATCCATTTGTTCAGAGAGTTACTTCACTGCGACTGGCCGCTTGCATTGTATGTTTAGAAAAAAAAATAACTGTGATAAAGCTATAATATGTCCCGTTGAAAGTTGAGCTACGCTGCATTTTCAAACAAATAGTTGATTGCTTCAAATAAAGAAGGGGTGGGACGATTTAGGGTATTGTGTACTCACTCTACTATGGGATAGCAGCGGTAAGCTGTACGTTGTACCAATTCAGACCCGTACAATCAACAATGAGTATTTCGAGCGCAGCGTCTGCGTAATAATGTGAAACCCTGCCGTATTTCGAAAAAAAAAAGAGGTTGACGATTCAGAGTACCGCGTACTCGACTAGGACAGCTGTCCCTGACCATGTCGGTTTAAAGAGTACCAGCATAGAAGCAGTGTGTGTGCTTAAATAAAGAAAAGTTGGCAATTCCTAAAAAGAAGTTTTAGTGTACAAGTTACTTGTCGAACGAACAGTCAAAACGACAACAAGCACACAAATAGAATGTGTACGTTTCACGACTATATACCAACACAATGCATAACCAAGGCCACTAGATAAAAGAAAAAGCCGATAACACAAAACAAAAAAAAGTGCCGCCTGTTGCGTCACGCTGAAACACACGGGCACAAGCGGGAACGCTGTGTTGACAGTTCCGTCCGCGTTAGCGCTAGTAGACGTACAGCCAAGCATATTTAGAACAAAAAAGAGAAAAGAAAAAAAAACAGGGTTGTGACATACGCGAGACGCTGTATCCCGCCATATATGGGAATGCCGAGGAGCCGCTGCGTTTCATGGTGTCTTTGAACGACAATAATGGATGTGAACATCGGGTACGACGAATTTCCGTACGGCATTGAATGGCTTTAAACGTACTTATGATAAAATAAGGTATCGTCGTTTCCGAAGAAAATAGTGCATCCAGACTAGTGTTGATCACATGATCCCAAATAATAACTGCCAAGAGTTCGAGCCTCTTCAGGAAAACCCGCAACACAAGGACACTCTTGCATTCTTTAAATCACCTTCGTGCGACCCGTCTTGTGGCGCCACAGCGGCAATAAGTTCATCGATCTTTCATGGGCCGCACTATTCTTATAATTATCGAGCGGCCGTTGTATAGCACTGCTCGTTAATGAGCCTACGCTTTTGAAAGGCAACGCTAAACCTGAAGAAATCTGTTTGCATACCGAAAATCGGGCTCGTTCACTTGACTAACATTTAGTCCAAAACGGGTCAGATGGAAGTTTGAAGAGATGAGAAAAATCGAGAACACGGGGCGCCCCTTAGAGCCATAGTTTCGACCAGCAAACTTCAACGGCGTACCTTAGAGCGGGTAGGTATGTGCACTCACTATTATGGGATAATCGACTGCTACAAAGACGTATGTGTTTAGAACAAAATGTGAACGAGTCAACATGGGAGGACCATAGAGTTACCGTAAGCCAAATGAAAGTCGAACTCTCAATTATATGCAGCAGTATTCTAGGTCCTGTAGCCTCCGAGTTAACTCAAGTAATCTTCGAGATGTTTCATTGCCCATTCTCATTTATAACTAAAGAACAGTAGGAAAGAAAACATAATTTCAATATTATTTGCTGTAACGCCAGGTGTTTAACTAAGTAGGCCTAACTTTTACAAACTCTAGTCACAAACCCGAACTCGTGTTGAAAATTGTTGTGGCTGTCAGCACGCTTACCCTCAGTGTTGCCCGTCGAAGCGCTCGTATTTGAAGGCTGCCTTCACACGCGCGCCTTGAGCGTGTGCGCACGGCCGTGGTAAATGTACGAGGGCTGAGACCCTCAATGTGCGGCCGACGCCGTCGTTAGCCACGCGACGGAGGCGGGCCTCTTGTGCTCGGAGAGCAAGTCGGAGCTCTTACTGCTTCGCCCTCCCCACCGCCGTAGGAATGTCTCCTCCCCCACCTGCCATCCACGTCTATGTCAACGTTGTGGCCGTACCGCACGTTGACCGCATCCGCATTTTAGGACTATTCGTTCAATCGAATCAACGCAACACCATCACACTAGAACTCCTCAATATCACCGTTACTCAAATGACCCGCCTCATCGCTCGCGTGTCGGCTCGAAAGCAAGGAATGAAAGAAAAAAATCACAGCATATCCACGGAGTGAATGATGATGAGTGGGCGAAGCTGCGGAGGTTCATCGGTAAACCGTGAATCTTCTGTGAATTCTGCCCAGTACATCATCACCGACGTGAGATCGGGCGCGTTTATACTAAAGGTTCGATGAGTTATGACGACTTGCAGCTCACTTTAATTTTACATGTACGCTGTGAATTTTCATTGTTTAGAAAACCATTGCTTTAGAAAACACCTTGCGTCTTTCGTTAAGCAGCTGGCGTCTTTTTCGTTTTGCTTTAGAAACATCTGGCGTTCTTTCGTTTTGTTTTTACAAAACATCTGGCGTCTTTCGTTGGTTTATTTCATCAATCAACGGCGTTTTGAACAAAATTTTTATTGTTTAATCACGCACAGGAGAAATCTCACCAGGCACTACCTTGGAGGTAAACAATGGCTGCTAATGGGAATGAGAGACAGAAGAAGTCGGCTTTTAGCTAACACTTACACTTCTACAGAGACAGAAGAATTCGGCTTTTAGTTAACGCGCACGCTGCGAATTTTTTATTGTTCAACAACGCACAGGAGAAATCTCCCACCGGCACCACCTTGGAGGTCAAAGGGTAAGACTTGTTACTCACTACTACGAGCACGACGAGGGACGAACGGGTGCCGCCTTAAGGAGCTTCGCCCCTAAAAAATCACAGCATATCCACGGAGTGAATGATGATGAGTGGGCGAAGCTGCGGAGGTTCATCGGTAAACCGTGAATCTTCCGTGAATTCTGCCCAGTACATCATCACCGACGTGAGATCGGGCGCGTTTATACTAAAGGTTCGATGAGAGTTATGACGACTTGCAGCTCACTTTAATTTTACATGTACGCTGTGAATTTTCATTGTTTAGAAAACCATTGCTTTAGAAAACATCTGGCGTCTTTCGTTAAGCAGCTGGCGTCTTTTCGTTTTGCTTTAGAAACATCTGGCGTTCTTTCGTTTTGCTTTTACAAAACATCTGGCGTCTTTCGTTGGTTTATTTCATCAATCAACGGCGTTTTGAACAAAATTTTTATTGTTTAATCACGCACAGGAGAAATCTCACCAGGCACTACCTTGGAGGTAAATAATGGCTGCTAATGGGAATGAGAGACAGAAGAAGTCGGCTTTTAGCTAACACTTACACTTCTACTTCTACTAACGTTTCCTGCTGGAACATGCCAATGGCTGCTAATGGGGAATGAGAGACAGAAGAATTCGGCTTTTAGTTAACGCGCACGCTGCGAATTTTTTATTGTTCAACAACGCACAGGAAAAATCTCCCACCGGCACCACCTTGGAGGTCAAGATCTGGTACTAGCGTTACGACTGGTTATGCACTACGACTACGACAACTACGAGGGACGAACGGGTGCCGCCTTAAGGAGCTTCGCCCCTAAAAAGTTCCGTCAACGGGCGTCGAACGAACGGCCGCTCGGTTCGCAACTACAGATGCCGGCCACGCTATCCACCGCGCCACGGTCGCAGACTCTAGAAGCTTTACAAACGCGCCTTTTATATCTACCACTCTCCCGGTCGGCGGGTAGGTGTTGCCCTCTGGGAGCGGTAAATTAAAGGAATTCGTCATTACTGTGGCCTCCGCGATTAGTACCTGCAACGCGTTACACGTCCGTCCCATTCGGCGCGTTCTCAAAAGAAGTTCAATTTTTTCAATGCCTTAACACACGAGGTGGCGATCTTGCCCCAAGCGTCGTAAAAGTGTCGGCCTCGCTCATAGCATCACGCTAATCCAAACCAAAAATACCTCTGCGACGCGCGCCTGCCTCAGCTGGCTGTAACACTGCGTTCCCCGCTTACGCGCTCGCCCCTAGAAAAAATCACAGCATATCCACGGGGTGAATGATGATGAGTGGGGCGAAGCTACGGAGGGAATCATCTGTAAACCGTGAAACTCTTCCGTGAAATGCGCCCAGTACATAATATAAGAGTGTGAAACATCCTGTATATATTAAACATCAAACTTTTATTGTACTGTTGGTTTACGTGGTTCCTTCATTATCACTTGTGATCGGTGAAATGCAAGGAAGAAGTCCGCGACCACATTCCCCGCTCGCCCTGTGCGAATTAAAGGCAAGGCTAGAGGGAAGACAGGACGCGCGTTCCACGACGCGAGGTCGGTAGCATGCCCAACGAAAGCCAACGGAACGCGATCGTGCAAGTGCTCCGGCTTCGCATCGCCTCATGGTTCCATTTAGCGTCCCAAAACCAAACATATTGCTCAAGGTGTGCCTTGCGTTTTTCGTAGAAATAATTTCTTTATCATGTACATTAAGACGAAAAGTTGAAAGCTCACTAGAGTGTATCGCCCGCAAAGTATGTCTTTTAGTGTGATTTAACTCTCGTACGGCAGGGTCCTCGCGCCGTTGCCGGTCCACCTCGCCCGTTGACGATCGGGCGAGGTGGCTACATATAACTACTACTACTACACTTTAAGAAAAACATCTGGCGTTCTTTCGTTCTGCTTTTACAAAACATCTGGCGTCTTTCGTTGGTTTATTTCATCAATCAACGGCGTTTTGAACAAAATTTTTATTGTTTAATCACGCACAGGAGAAATCTCACCAGGCACTAACTTGGAGGTAAACAATGGCTGCTAATGGCAATGAGAGACAGAAGAAGTCGGCTTTTAGCTAACACTTACACTTCTACTTCTACTAACGTTTCCTACTGGAACATGCCAATGGCTGCTAATGGGGAATGAGAGACAGAAGAATTCGGCTTTTAGTTAACGCGCACGCTGCGAATTTTTTATTGTTCAACAACGCACAGGAGAAATCTCCCACCGGCACCACCTTGGAGGTCAAAGCGTAAGACTTGTTACTCACTACTACGACCACGACGATTACGAGGGACGAACGGGTGCCGCAGGAGCTTCGTATTAATTGTTTCTTTGTTGCAGGACCCTTTGCCGCCAGAACCTCAGTTTTTTTTCCAGCAAGTACCCGCGCGAGGGCGGCACGCGGGTTGCGACCATGCCGCCACCGAAGGAACACTTCTTCAACGTTCGTACTCCGCCGGGGACGTCGGTGGACGAAGTAATCGATGCCTTGGAAGGCCTGGTCGGCATTCAGGAAATATACAGTGTCCAGCACCATGGAGGCTTTGACTTTCAAGTCGGCGTCAACTCTGTTGCAGCAGTCCAAATTTTATTAGAAATCGGCGGTCTCCGCCTCGGAACCAGAACAGTCCCACTAGTACCGGTGGCACGACAGGTGGCAAGTGTCACTTGTCTGTACCTGCCCTGTTACGTGCCAGACAACGAGGTCGTCGCAGGCCTGAAGTCTTACGGAACCACGTTGAGAATCGAGGAGGCCCGATACAAAGACCGTCCCAGCATCCGCACAGGAACAAGGTACATTAAAATGGACATGCGACTGGAAAACCCACTTCCGAATTTCGCGCGAGTGGGGGGTCATCGTGCGACTTTCGAGTACCGCGGCGTACGTCGTCTTTGCCGCCGCTGCAACCAGGAGGGCCACTTCAAGGCGCAATGCGACACCCCGCACTGCGCCAGGTGCGGCGTCTTCGGGCACCGCACAGATACCTGCACCGAACCGTGCCGACGCTGTGGCGGCGCTCACGCGAGCGTCGACTGTACCGCGAGGAAGTCGTACAGCATGGCGGCGGCAATGGACGTTGACGAATTCCCGGCACTCGGTACGGCGACCGCTGCAGGCCAAACGCAAAGGCGTATGACTACTCTGCGCCCGGCGAAACGACCGAAGCCAAACGAGGACGGCCCGGAACCGCAAGTTATCCCAGAAAAAACGCTCGCGCAAGCTGCGGCCATTACGGCACCAACGGCACCGGCGCAGCAGCAGGAAGGCAGACAGACAGATGCGCCGACGCTAGCGAGCATGCGCAGCGGCGAGAGGCAGGAGGAGGAAGGCAGCCATGGCCATGCTGAGCCCAACCAAGCTGCCGCCGCCACCGAGGCAGAGAGGGCCGCAGACAGCGGCGAGGGAGAGAAGCGCGGTGTACACGGCGCACTAAGCGCAAGCGGCGACGACGAAGGAGAAGACGACGCCGCCAGCGCAGTCAGTTGGGCCAGCGTTGACGAAACGGCCGCCGAGGAGAGCGGCCACGAGGACGGTCAAGACGTCGGGAAGGAAGACCGCCCCGAGGCGCGCAAAGGGTCACAGGGAGAGCGGAAGCTGAGCCTTAAGGGGAGGACCGGGCCGGCAGCCAGTACCGCTGCGCACAGCCCTTGGTGGAACAAGACAGGAGACGACGACGTGCCGCGCGGCCGGGAGGCCCCGCAGCCCGCAAACGACCAGTCCGTCAGCGGCTCAGTCGAGCAAGAGAAGTCCAGAAAAGCGCCAGGAGAAGGAGACGCGCCGAAACCCACCGAACCGTCCATTTCCAGTCGGAAGCAACCGCGACCCGAGCCGGCGCCGCAACATGGCGGCGCCGCGCAACAGCATAGCCGGGAGGGAGCTCAACATGGCGTCCAACATGGCGAAGCAGGAGGGAAGACAAGCCGAGGAGAGGAGACGGCGGCGGCTGTGTTGGAGGCCCAGAAACCTGCAGGAACACCGTCGTCAGACGAGCTTGAGCCCGGTGAGCTCGTTATCGACGAGAGCGCACCGACATCTCCAGAATCCCCGAAGCGTACTCAGCAGCAACCGTTGTCGATGCCGGCAGGCGTCGGCCGAGGGCGGAACAGCCGGAGCCGAGAGACTGAGGCCGCCCGCGGTGGAACTCTCTTCCAGTCGCTCAGGCCCTCGGGCCCGGGCGCGCACAAGGCTGACGGGGAGCGCCCTCAACGCAGCGTCAAAAAGGTGCGACGTGACTCCGCGGGGCGCCTGCGAAGCCGCACATCGGGCAGTGAGCACGAGGAGGTGACGTCAAAACAGCGTCCAAGCCAGCGGCCGGCGGCCGACGACCTGGACACAGACAGCGACTTCTTCTGATAGGTGGGTGCGTTCCATGTTTTCCCCCAACGCCCTGTGTCTTCAAGGCTGTCCTCGCCAACGAGGCGCCGTAGACTGTCTGAACATCTCCAGCAATATGCCTATGAAACTTTCGAATAATTGTCACGCGGGGTTTTCGCCCCGGCAGAAATGTTAGGTCGCGCAATGTCTGTGAACGTCTCCAGGACGTGCAAGAGGCGAGTGGTAACAAGGTTAAGCGCTGTCAATGCACTATGCATCATAGTCTGTGAACATGTGTCCGCCCCCCCCTTTTTTTTCCTTTTTTTTTAATAGTACTGATGTCTTGTGCGGTTCAGATGCCGAACAAATGTACTGTACCTCATTTTCCGCGCCGTGAGTGTGCCGCTGTTTCACGTCGGTTTAGTGCCGACAAAGTTCTTACCGGGTGACGCGGTGCGCGTGGCATCTTACATCTGTCCTGTCAAGGCGTGCAACGTGTTTATTGCACTTTGGTATTTATTACCATTAGATACGCCATTATTTAGTTATCAAGGAGCATGAAGGGCTTCATGCGCCCACCTTTCCGAGAATGTGTCCTGTGATATGAGTGCACAGCTGAGCAATGCTACCGCAAGCGATCTGTCAGGATTGGCACGGTAGCGTGCCCGCGATACCAAGCAACGTGAAGTCCGCGCCAAATGGGCGCCAGGTTGTTTTTTTTTCTTTTTAATCAGAAACAATTTGTCACACAGGGCATTGCTCAGTCGTGCACAAAGATCAATCAATGGAATTATTCTTGTGTCGCGTGAAAGTGAAAATGTCATGTATCCCACGTGTCATATGCGCCGGAGCGGTCACCCGCCTTTTAGGTGGTGACGATAGGCAGTTGGCCGATTCTGCTGGGCACAAGTTTGTGCATTTCGCAGTGCAAGCTGTATTTGACTGCGCCATAAGGTTAACGTCATGTTAGCAGTGATGGAGTGGACGAGTTCCCGATACCGGGCACGTGTTTTTATTTGTTTGTTTGATTCATCTTGAGGGACTTATGATAGCGATATATTCGCCCGGGAACGACATATATCAAGTTGGGCATACAGCTCGAGAAACCTGGCAAGAGTAGATGGCCACAGTTTTTTTTTTTTTTTTTTCATCTACGGGGATCAAATAGTAGTGAAGTGCAAGCGCAATATGCGCGTTTCTGTCCTTATGTCCACAGTTGGGCTGCCATACAGTGAAGTGGCATACTGCCCAAACATGAGTGTCTGATGCATTATGTCCGGTTTTTACTTTCTGAGAATAGGGTATTCTCGCCAGTATAATGGTATCTCATGCACGACGGCCCCACAAGAAGCGTGACTAGTCTCCCCTACCAGGTGTTTACGGGGGCCTACCGTAAACTGTGAGTGAGATGCTTGTTGCATTTCGTTTGCCTAGGTTCCACTCGTAGTCCAACCAATTCGTGTTCTCGCATCGCTTAGTGAAGAAGCTGTCACTCGGCAATCTTGTTGTGTTTACATGGTTTCTAGAATAGCATAGGCACATAAATTAGGGGCAGCAGGAAAAAAAAACCGCCCCGTCCATTTCTGTTGCTCGATAAATGTAAATGTCTCTAAAAATAGTCACATGGAATGTCCGGGGCTTGCGCACCCCACAGAAACAAAAGTTGGTAGCTAGAACAGCCAGAAAGTTGCAGTGCGACATTTTATGCCTGCAGGAGACGAGCATAGATACCTTAAGCAAAGCCAGGGAACTCGAAAAGCAGTTCTCAGCCCGCGGGTTTTTCTCATTTCCCACACACCTAGCGTGTGGCACAGCCATAATAGTCTTCAATTGGTCTCTCCTTAACGGGGGCCATTTCACCTTCGACCCAGATGGTCGAATGGTAGCGTTCGACTTTGAGTTTCAGGCGGAGCAGTTTAGACTCATTAGCATATACGCGCCGGTAAAAAGTCATGCCATGGCAGGCTTTTACAGGCAACTGAACCCGATGCTCCTGGAAAGGAAGCACTTAATCTTAATAGGGGACTTCAATTGCGTTTTGAATAATTTAAGTGATAGAATAGGCCCGGGTAGAGAAAAAAAAGACAAGTATAGTCTAGAACTAAGGAAAATAGTAGAACAATTCAACCTCGCAGACGCTTATGTACTGCGCCACGGGCAGACCTTCCAGCATACGTGGTCGCGTACCGGTACGCAGGCGCGCCTGGACCGCGCATATGTGACACCGTCACTACACTCAGCAGTCGTGGACTGTCAGGCGGTTGATCCACCCTCGTACGCTCTGGGCATCTCTGACCACAGGCCGGTGGTAGTGACTTTAGAGGTTAAAGACAGGTCGCCATACCGCCATCCGTGGCGAGTCGACAATAGACTCTTTAGTGACGAGACGGCGAGGGCCAGTCTACGCAACCGTCTGTCAGCCTCTATAGGCGGCCATAGTTGGGACGCTCTCAAGCAGGCGTGGCGTGACATCTGTACCGACGAGGGAAAAAAGTTGAAACATCGTTACTCTGGTCTGGTGAGAGCAACGCTTCAGCGCATCCGGATAGTCGAAAGAGGGGAACCTACCTCTCTACTTATGAAGACCTACGCTAATGACTTAAAGTTAAGATTAGCACGACTAAGGACGCTGACGTCCACCACGGCTAGCTCTTACCAGGCCAGACATCTACCCAGTTCTCACCCAGAGGTGCTTAATTATGTCAACAGTACCCGAGTCGGTCGGATGGAAGACCGTGGCAACCTGAGCAAACAGGACATACCTAGGTTTTGTGCACATTTTGAAAGCATGGGGATGAGTGAATTACATCTCGACTTGGATTCGCTCTTAAATCATCCGTTTCTAAGCAATCTCCCACAGCTCTCCCCCGAGGAATATTGCAGTTTAGTTGCCCCCATAACCCTGGAAGAATTAACGATAGCAATGCGTCACCTCCACAGAGGTTCCGCACCGGGAAACGATGGTTTAACTGTTGAATTTTACAGTGCATTCTGGGATGTCATAGGACCCACCCTGTGTGAGGTCTTTAATGTATTCACGAGTAGGCACACGCTGCCACAGTCATTTAAGAGCGGCAGGATCATCCTGCTTCCAAAGACGCAAGAACGTCTCGAGGACCCCCGTAACTGGCGTCCGATTACTTTACCAGGTACAGATTACAAAATATTAACCACCGTTTTAACCCTGCGTCTACAGGGAGTCATGCCCTCGCTTATCACGTCTTGGCAGTCGTGCTCAGTGGTGGGCCGTAATGTCCAGACCCTGAACATGGTCAACAGGGATATCATAGATTACACGAGACAGAGACAAGCGAGGGGATGGCTCACCTCCCTGGACCAGGCACAGGCCTTTGATAGGGTAGAGCATAAGTTTATATTCGCCACCCTGCTGGCATTCGGTTTTCCTAGACAATTTGTATATCTCATAATGGAACTGTACAATGACATAAATAGTGACCTGTCCATAAATAATGAAACCGTAGCCTCTTTTCCAGTGACGAGAGGCGTGAGACAGGGATGTCCCCTTTCCCCCCTGTTGTTCGCGCTGACGATAGAACCCTTCCTGATCCAAGTAGAAAAACACCCAAGTGTCCTTGGGTTGCAGACTCCAGGCAGCGGTACAGTTAAAGTAGCAGCTTACGCAGATGATATAACGATATACCATAGAGACGAGGACAGCCTCGCTACCGTCCTCAAGGTTTTTTCTCTGTACGCTGAGCTCTCCGGAGCAAAACTTAATTTACACAAGTGTAAATCCTTATGTCTTCATAGGTCTCCGTTAACAAGTCTTCACGGCATCGCTGTGGTAGATAGCGTGTGCATTCTAGGGATCAGCTACAGGGCCAGTGGTGCGACCAGCGAGAGCTGGGAGGAGGAGGTGAAGGAGCTAAAACAGCAGATCACCAGGGCCCTAGAGTTTAACTTCCCGTATTATGTACGCCGGTACTTACTCATGGGCGTCTTTACAGGTCGCCTCTGGTTCTTGTCAAATTCATTAGTTATGCCCTATCAGGTCGCACGTAAGGTAAAGTCTCAGTTTATAAAGTTTTTCTGGAACTCAAAGACCCCTATGGTCAAATACGAACAGTTAGGCTTGCCTCGCGAGAGGGGCGGATGGAATATCCCTTCGGCCGTCGTCTTGGCAGACACCTACGCTCTGAAAACGACCCTCAGGGTTTTGCAGTTACCTGAGGAGCACCCCGCCAGGAAACTGGCAACGTACTTCCTAGGAGTCCAGAGCCGTCTGTTTTTACAGACGCAGCCATCGGGGCCGAAGGCGATAAACCCGACGCCCTTCTACGGGCATGTAATCGGAATATACAAGCGCATTGCCCAACTGAACCTGGACACTCCTCTCCTGGAGTGCCGAAATACAGAACTAGCACAGGAGTTATTGGTCAATTCTGGTTGCGAGGCTAAAAACCCCGGGTTCCCGTGGGTCTTGCTGACCCCCAGCTGGCTGCCAGGCAGCATTCAGGATGTGGTGTGGCGTTTCGGGTGGTCCGTCTTGCCTACGGCGGACCGGATGTACAAGTGGCATTACGTTCGTTCGGAGCAGTGCGTGCACTGCAAGAAACACGAAAATAACAAACACGCGTTGATAACGTGCCGCGTTGCCAAGATTTTCTGGTCCCTCGTGGACAAGGCGTACCACCCGTTGGGTATAGAAAGGTTCGTTAAAAGAGACAGGTGCCCCAACGGCGCACTGGCACGACTAGTGTTGGCCGCCGGGATGTTTACACTGTGGGAAAACAGGGGATTAGCAGTCAAGCAGACAAAGGCTCGCCAAAATCAGTGGCCGCTGCTGATGCGAATGTACAATATTGTTTTGGATCACTTGGACACAGAATTTTTCCTCTTGGGCGAGGAAGAATTCTTGAAACGCTGGTCATGTGCATTTGTTAAAATTGTCAACAACAGAGTTACGCTCACTTGTGGCCCCATACAGGGTCTACGAACAACATAAATCCCACTGCCATGTCTTGTGGTGTGATGAGTGCTAAAACATTGACTGTGACAATGTGAAATATTGTGTGTGACTTTATTGTGGAACCTGTGCCGATGTAACCCAGTGTCAAATCGATTGTGGAACCGTACTCTGTGTGGAACCAGTGCCTTGTACTTATAGAGGAAAAATAAAAATTCCCTTTTCGCCCCTAAAAGACCTGCTCCAGCTTATCCACGGCTTCGTCATCTCTCGTATCACGTACGCGCTACCCTACCTTCGCCTACTGGGATGCGAGAGGGACAGAGTCGACCGACTCCTCCGCAAAGTGTACAAGACGGCTCTTGGCCTCGTCCGCACGACTTATACGTCGCATGTCCTCAGCCTTGGCACCCACAACACCGTCGACGAACTCATCGAGGCGCACCGTATAGCATGGATCCAGCGACTTCGCGGCAGCAAGGCCGGCCGCTGGATACTCGCTCGCATCGGCCTCATCGCCTCGCCATCGCGCGCAGACCCGGCCTCAATACCTCCGCCTTTACGTCGACGTTTTAGGGGCGAAGCTCCTTAAGGCGGCACCCGTTCGTCCCTCGTCGTGCTCGTAGTAGTGAGTAACAAGTCTTACCCTTTGACCTCCAAGGTGGTGCCGGTGGGAGATTTCTCCTGTGCGTTGTTGAACAATAAAAAATTCGCAGCGTGCGCGTTAACTAAAAGCCGAATTCTTCTGTCTCTGTAGAAGTGTAAGTGTTAGCTAAAAGCCGACTTCTTCTGTCTCTCATTCCCATTAGCAGCCATTGTTTACCTCCAAGGTAGTGCCTGGTGAGATTTCTCCTGTGCGTGATTAAACAATAAAAATTTTGTTCAAAACGCCGTTGATTGATGAAATAAACCAACGAAAGACGCCAGATGTTTTGTAAAAACAAAACGAAAGAACGCCAGATGTTTCTAAAGCAAAACGAAAAAGACGCCAGCTGCTTAACGAAAGACGCAAGGTGTTTTCTAAAGCAATGGTTTTCTAAACAATGAAAATTCACAGCGTACATGTAAAATTAAAGTGAGCTGCAAGTCGTCATAACTCATCGAACCTTTAGTATAAACGCGCCCGATCTCACGTCGGTGATGATGTACTGGGCAGAATTCACGGAAGATTCACGGTTTACCGATGAACCTCCGCAGCTTCGCCCACTCATCATCATTCACTCCGTGGATATGCTGTGATTTTTTTCATCAAGCCAATGCCGAAAAATATGCTTGCTGAACACCACGACGGCAGATGACGAGCACGAGCCCAAGCTTTACGCGACGCCTACGCCTCGCGGCCCGATGCGGCCGTGGACGCAGCACGCTACCCCTCTCAACCAAGCGCGTACGCACTCAGCGTAATGGCTACTCGCACCCCCTCGACACCAACGCAGTCTTACGAGTAGCCGGCTCCGTCCGTGCCCTCCACCCCGCCGAAGCCGAGGAAGCGGCCATAGCTTTCGCGGTGTCCTCCGGGTTCACCACGATTCTCAGTGACCCGAAAACCGCGATCTCCCATTTCGCTCGCGGTACCGTTCCTCCCGGTACCTTAAAGGCCGAACCATATAGAGCGTTTTTGCCGGCGTTTTCCCGGCGTTTCGTACGCCGGCGTCCCTCGACGTCGACGCTACCGGTGACGGTGGCCGAAACGTCCACCTCTGGACGGCCCAGACATCACGGGCGGCAGCGTCGACGCCGGAAGCAGTTCGATGGACGCAGAACCAATCAGCGTGCGGCTGGCAGCGACTTCCGCTACGTAACGGCGTCATCGCTGCTGCCAAGATGGCTGCCGCCCGCCTCGGATCTAAAGCCCGAACCATATAGAGCGCTTTTGCCGGCGTTTCCTGGCGTTGCGTCCCTCGGCGTCGTCGCATCAACGCCGTCAGAGAGGGCGGCAAACCATATGAAGAGCGTTAGCCGTTAGCTCAGCGTCACACACAGTGTGACCAGAGGGAATGAACCTGACACCTCGTAAAGCAGTGTACAGTTTCCGTCAATGGACCAACAAGATATATTCCTGATTATAGCTTTTATGTCTCATTAGCAGTTCTGTGGTGCAGAAAACGAGTCACAACGCCACCGAAAAGTATTTTTTTTTATTTGGCTTGTAGCGCCAGCTATTGGCATTAAGAGGAAGCACAAACTTGTAATATATGGCCTCTGAGCTTGAAGCTGCCGTACATCTTTGAGGCCACGTATTCGGCCAATACACTCATTCCTGCTAAGCCTACCGATGAACTTGAGTACGGCGTTCGGAAAGACTTCAAAGATATCACGATCGATTTGCTGTCGAAGCTTCTAGGGAACAAGCTAAGTCAAATACAAGCATCAGTTGAGAACTTAAGGGCAACACAGTGCACAGCGACGACTTATTAGATCCGAGGCGGGCGGCAGCCATTTTGGCAGCAGCGACGACGCCGTTACGTAGCGGAAGTCGCTGCCAGCCGCACGCTGATTGGTCCTACGTACACCGAACTGCTTCCGGCGTCGACGCTGCCGCCCGTGATGTCTGGACCGTCCAGAGGTGGACGTTTCGGCCACCGTCACCGGTAGCGTCGACGTCGAGGGACGCCGGCGTACGAAACGCCGGGAAAACGCCGGCAAAAGCGCTCTATATGGTTCGGCCTTAATAAGTCGTCGCCGTGCACTGTGTGGCCCTTAAGTTTTCAACTGATGCTTGTATTTGACTTAGCTTGTTCCCTAGAAGCTTCGACAGCAAAGCGATCGTGATATCTTTGAAGTCTTTCCGAGTACCGTACTCAAGTTCATCGGTAGGCTTAGCAGGAATGAGTGTATTGGCCGAATACGTGGCCTCAAAGATGTACGGCAGCTTCAAGCTCAGAGGCCATATATTACAAGTTTGTGCTTCTTCTTAATGCCAATAGCTGGCGCTACAAGTCAAATAAAAAAAAATACTTTTCGGTGGTGTTGTGTCACTGTGACTCGTTTTCTGCACCACAGAACTGCTAATGAGACATAAAAGCTATAATCAGGAATATATCTTGTTGGTCCATTGACGGAAACTGTACACTGCTTTACGAGGTGTCAGGTTCATTCCCTCTGGTCACACTGTGTGACGCTGAGCTAACGCTCTTCATATGGTTTGCCGCCCTCTCTGACGGCGTTGATGCGACGACGCCGAGGGACGCAACGCCAGGAAACGCCGGCAAAAACGCTCCATATGGTTCAGGCTTCGAACCATATAGAGCGTTTTTGCCGGCGTTTTCCCGGCGTTTCGTACGCCGGCGTCCCTCGACGTCGACGCTACCGGTGACGGTGGCCGAAACGTCCACCTCTGGACGGTCCAGACATCACGGGCGGCAGCGTCGACGCCGGAAGCAGTTCGATGGATGCAGGACCAATCAGCGTGCGGCTGGCAGCGACTTCCGCTACGTAACGACGTCGTCGATGCTGCCAAAATTGCTGCCGCCCGCCTTGGATCTAATAAGTCGTCGCCGTGCACTGTGTGGCTCTTAAGTTCTCAACTGATGCTTGTATTTGACTTAGCTTGTTCCCTAGAAGCTTCGACAGCAAAGTGCTCGTGATATCTTTGAACTCTTTCCGAGAGCCGTACTCAAGTTCATCGGTAGGCTTAGCAGGAATGAGTGTATTGGCCGAATACGTGGCCTCAAAGATGTGCAGCCGCTTCAAGCTCAGAGGCCATATATTACGAGTTTGTGGTTCTTCTTAATGCCAATAGCTGGCGCTACAAGTCAAATAAAAAAAAATTTCGGTGGCACTGTGACTCGTTTTTTTTTTGCACCACAGAACTGCAAATGAGACATAAAAGCTATAATCAGGAGTATATCTTGTTGGTCCATTGACAGAAACTGTACACTGCTTTACGAGGTGTCAGGTTCATTCCCTCTGGTCACGCTGTGCGACGCTGAGTTAACGCTCTTCATATGGTTTGCCGCCCTCTCTGACGGCGTTGATGCGACGACGCCGAGGGACGCAACGTCAGAAAACGCTGGCAAATACGCTGTATGTGGTTCGGCCGGTTTCTTCAGTCCCCCGCCCACTTCGAAGACGAGGATCCACCTGCCACATCTCTCATCTGGGTCCCGGCGCACGCGGGTATCCCGGGAAACGAGGCCGCCCACCGGCAAGCTCGAGAATTCGTCAACCGAGTGGTGGGCCGCGCCACGGACCTCGAGGACCTCGGCGAGCCCCTGACCTCCTATCACGAAATAGCCCAGCACTATCGCCTCGGGCGTCGAACGAAACCCCCGCCGCATCCCAAACTCACGAAACCTCAAGAGATCGCGTGGCGTCGCCTCCAAACGAATTCCTTCCCGTGCCCACAGGTGTAAGCACACATTTATCCCGATCTGTTCAGTACACTGCTCGCAGTGTGGCTCCGTCGCCTCCCTCTCCCACATATTATGTGACTGCAGCGAGGATCCACCCCCGCCTGATCTCCTGGCCACTCCCTCTCCCGAGGCGTGGGAACGTGTACTTCGCAGTACGAGCCTCGAAGTACAGCTCCGGGCCATACAACGAGCCTAGGAGGTGGCGGCGAGGCACGGCCTGACCGCCATCCCTCTGTGAAAATATTTTCACTTCAATAAAGTTGCTTCTCTCTCTCTCTCTCTCTCTCCTACGCACGAAGCACACTACACACATCCTGTCACGAGTGTGCATTTTAGGCGCAATCACGCTGTGATAGAGTAGAAGAGCGAAACAGAAACTGAGCGATCGCCGGAGAAGACGACAAAGAGCGCACGTAATGGTCGCGGGAAGCGCCTGGCGGCTTATGCTCTTAAAAGGGTCATGAATCACTTTTCCAAGTAATGATATAATGACCTCAGTATCGGAGCTTACTGCCTCCCGAATCGATTGCCGCAAAAATTTCTCGAATCCGTCAAGAATCGGCGGAGTTACGGGGGTTTGGCGCACGCTGCCAGCGCTTTCTCTCTTTTTTCGTGCCGACGAGCGCACTGAAAGCTAGACAGGGAGGGATGGCACGGGGGAAAGACGTTACGTCAGCGCGCGTCATGAAACGCGATCGCTCTCCCGCTGTGATTCGCTTGCGCCAGTGCGGCTACCGTGTACTGAGGAGTGCGGCGCCGGCAAGTGGCGGCACTCCGCGGCAAGGAGCGCATCTGATCCGAATGCCGCTCTCGATTTACGTCGGATGTCGGCCAATAAGCATGCTATGTCTCTTGCGACGTCAACGTGCAGACGCCCCGCCCACCGACGAGAGTAAGAACCGGGCTCTGTTTGAAAAGAGGGCGCCTGAGGAAACGGCAACTTCGCGCTCCGCTTGTGGCCTTTACGCGGCGCGCACGACTGCAATATTTGGCAGAGCAGTTCATAGCCGTGTCACCTTTCCGCAGGATGTGTTTTTTCAACAAGCCCAAGGGGTGCTTCATGACCCCTTTAAGGCCAAAGGCTTATATGCCTCATAAAACGCGAAAATTGACCGGCGTCCCGCGTCAGCGGCGTCAACACGAGTGATGCAGAAAATCATCACCATGTGATGACGTCACCATATGGCGGCTTCATGACGTCACCGATCGTCAAAATTTGTGACGTTATAGTGACGTCACTGGACGTCACAACACGGGATGTCACATGGCAATGTCATCATGTGACAGCAACGCTTGGTTAAAGGGGGGCCGGTCGCTGAGCCAGTGCAAGACCAGGTGAGGTGCCTCCGAGGTTCAAGGCACTAAAAGCAAGCAAGCGTTCGAGGGTAGGCGGCTCTCGGCTGGACGTCCGGTCTGGGGAGCTAGGTGGCGTCCTCTTGGCGCTGTACGGTTCCTGTACTCCTGCTGGGTGATTGGCCCAGGGACCAGACGACGTGCCGCTGTTCCGGCGGCCGTTCATAGCAGCTGATCCAGTCTCAGTGTGCAGTGAGCTCGGAGGAAGAAGTATAGGCCGTGGGCCGTTGTTCTTGTCGCCGTTACAGGTCGCTGACCCGACTCCAGTGTGCTGCCGGAACGAGCGTAGTAGCTGAAGCTACTCTATTGCTGAGCAACCAGGCTGGTCCGTACTGCTGCTGCTGCTGCTGCTGCAACAGAAAGCCGTGCTATGGCGTGGGCCGACACACGTTGACGACTTCAATGAGCCAGACAACGCGTCGTCTCAGAGATATCGGCGTCGGCGTCCCAACGGTCCCAACGGACGACAAGCCGAGCGAAACACGGCGAGGGACATTCTCATTCTTAGAGACGTTTAATGCAGCTAATATTTCATTAAGGGCTGCATATCTTATGTGTAAATATAATTGTTTGTGCGAGTGCAATCGTGGCTCGATTGTGTTCCTTGGCGAGCGGTCTTGGGCTCTCACTACAACACTTTCGTTCCATCACACACACGCGGTCAAATCATCGGCGAAAACAGATTCGATATGGGAACCTATAGATTTAAGAGCGCAGCTGTTTAATGTGATGTGAGGGTGGGGAAGAGAGTAAGGAGGAGGTGAGAGAGTAAAGCATAGCACGGAGAGAATGAGGAAGAGAGAAAGAAAAGGAAAAAGGACAGAAAGAGAGGTGGAGAGAGATATAAAGAGAGAGGAAGATATAGAAAAAAAGGAAGCGATAAATAGAGAGGGAGAAAGAAATAAGGGCAATGAGCAGAAAGACGGAAAGAGTGAGAAAGACAAAGAAATACATAAAGAGAGAAAGAAAAAAATTGAAATAGAGACAATAGAGGCATAGAATAAACAGAGATGAAAGAAAAAGAAAGAAAGAGATGAAAAAATAGAAAAATAAAGAGAAACAAAGAAGGCCGCCCGGCTCTGCACTCCCTTCAGGCTTGGAACCACTAGTGCGAAGCATGACGTAATAACTAGTCATGTGACAAAAATCAAGTTACATATAGTCACGTGGCTGAAATCACGTAACGTGCAGTCACGTGATTGTATACAAACCACGTAACACTCACGTGACTAAAATCACGCGACATGACGTAACTAGCCACGTGACTAGAATCATGTAAGATCATGTACCTAGTCGCGTGACTGAAAATGACGTAACATCACGCAATATCTAGTCACGCCACTAAAAATCCTGTAACATTTTGTCACGCGACTAAAAATCGCGCAACATCGCGTAATAGCTAGTCATGTGGCATGTTCCCACCATAAACCACGTGACATGATCCCACTAAAAACCGTGTAACAATTAGTCACGTGACACGTCTAGCCAAGTCTAGGCATGCTTAGTACTACTAGCAAAAAGTTAGCCTCTCAGAAAAAACTTGGCAATACTGGCAAAGCTTAGCTATGTCGAACATTAGCTCCGCTGATGGTTCCAGCCTTGAACCTGCGCATTTATTTCTCTATATGAACGCTTTACTTGCAGATACTCTTTCAGAGTTGAGCCGTGCGAGAAGATTTTCATAAACAGCGCTGTCGAAGACCACCAGACGAAATGGGGCACACGCGTTTCTTTGTGTCTGATTTCGGCTTAGGCCTCAGGACTGCGTGCAGGAGGAACTGTGCTGGTAGTCTGCATAACAGTGACAAGACGGTCGAGTTGGAGCTCATCGATACTAGCAGCGTGCAATAAGACAAAAACGCAGAAAAGAAATGCTTGGGACAAAAACCTCGAAGTCTACCTGAAAAGCCCAAGCCCTTTAAGGCGACTGCGGTTACCCCAGACGACTGTGTGTGCTCTGTGCTTTCGAATTTTTTCTCGCCCACTAGACAACCAAGCAGAGCCATCTCTGCTATGTTTCTACAAGTGTGGAGTCTTAAAGAAGATTCTTTTTTAAACGAAAATTATTGAACCCTGGCCACAACCACCGATGGAACGGAAGGTCATTCGTGCTATACTGAAGATTTTTGAGGGACGCAGTCCTCAGCAAATGATTATAGCTCTGCTGTGCATGTGTATACAGCGCAGAATCTCCCTCTTCTTCTTTCTATTTCCCGCATTCGTAACATCGGCTTAGGGAAGCACACCGGACGCTCGTCTGGTTGACATCTCCACCTTATCCCTTCTTGCGTTTTCCTTCTTCTCCACCTCTCTCTGGAAAGTCTAAACGTGCTCCTTCAGCGTTATAGATCCTGCATTATGCAGAGCAACTTATTCGACGACGAGCTAATTGCATTGCTGCATTTTAACGCCGTGAGTGCGAGGAAATGTACATAAAAATACATAATGTATTATGTGGAACGCTTTCTGGAACGCTTCAAATTACCGACACGATGTTTGTAGACATTCGTGTATTCTCACGATTTCCACGGTGTAGCGATGTGACCGTAGCGTTAGTTCTCTCTATAACAGTGTTTGCAATAAACTCTGTGACCATCGCTATATCGAAAACCCCACAGGGTTTTCTAGTAGAGGAAACTAAGGAACTGACATTGTTCCTCTGCCTTTGGAACGACGGTTAGTAAGAAACATCTTAAAGGGGCCCTGCAACACCTTTCTTAGTTATATTGGAATAGTCTCATTATTGACGTATGGCTCTTCACGAGTCATATGCCGCAAATATTTTTCGAATCCGTCAGGTATAAGTGGTGTTACCAAATTATAGAGATCACGTTCCGCAGCTTTCTCCCTCAACTCAACGCCGCGAGCGCGCGGAAAGCTGCGCGGGGCATGAAGGGAGGGAGGGCGGAGGTGCGAGGAGGCGCCGAAGAGTTGTTTTCTTCATTTTTTTCTCTCTGGCGTCTCGGCGCAACCACGTGGTCTGTGGCGCCACTTCCGGTCGGCTCGCGCGGTCGTCGTCGAGCGGCGGAGCTCATCGCACCGTATCGCGCGTGCTTGAAAACTGCCAGTCGGTTTGGTAATGTTGGGTGTGCACCTCGAACTGCCGTAGTGTTTTCATCGCTCTGCCAACCATGGACGCAAACTTGCGTGCGCGTTTGGAACGAATGACAGCTGAGATGAGTTTCGACCCACACTCCGATACACCGCCTCGTCGCACTGCTCGCGCTTGAATCGTATTGAACACGGCAAAGCTGCGTGCACCCTTCTCCCAGTGGCGGTACTTCGATGCTGTTTGCTCTTCGAATGCGGGCGCACAGCGAGTGCGATCTGACAACAAGGAACTAAAGACTAGAAGAAAGGATCGTGGGGCATCGGGCCGGCGCGGACCCATCCCCCGGCTGTCTGCAGCTACCGTGAAAATGCGAGTCTGCTTGGTTGCTGTGTCGCGGTTTCTCGGGAACCTGAGACTACGGGGAGGATACGCCGAGGTACGGCTCGATGACATACTGAACAGACAGCGAACGGGACTCTCGCCATACAGCGAACACAGGTATCCTAAGCTAGCCGGCGCCAGCATTGTTATCGGAGAAATGCTGCACCGCTGCCTCGGTCGGTCGTGAGAACGTGCCGACGATGCAGTTTCCAGCTGACGAGGCAGAACTCGAACGGCTGCCACTATCAACGGCAACCGGCGATGGTCAAAAGCACAGAAATATTCACGATTTCGGCACTGCACATGGTGAAGAAAACGCAACCACGCAACTACGAGCAGACGAGCTGTCGGTGAGACCGGAAGTGCTAATATTAATGTTTGTTCGGTGTTTTAACGGCATAACACAATATAAACATACATATTATCTACTAATTGAACTCAAAATTAACAACGAAGGTAATAATGAGGGTGTTATCGTGACTATAACATCAGCCAATGGTGGAACTGCCGACAATCGCGTCATATATTGCGGACTAATACATCATTTGTCGAGAGAAGAGGGAGCGACTTTCAGCTGATTTTGAGAATTTATTGTTAATTCCAGGCCGCTCGCTTCGCTATAATATTTGGCTCGCGTGTTCTCGGGAGCGTCGACTACCGATTGACAGCGCTTTTTGACCCTGCTCAAAAAGTGTTGCAGGGCCCCTTTAAGCTAACTACTACATTTTTCACTCTTGGTGTGCCTTTGTTGGCCTGAATTTCGAGGCGATCGTAGTGTAATTTACGTTGCGAACCCAACTGCTACGTCTACGCCACACCGCGGACGCACCAGCTCCAATTCCTCGGTCGTCACCCTTTCGTTCCCCTCTGACTTTCTCACAGCTAGCCTCAGCAGCGACGCTCCTTTCCGGTCCTCCTCACTCTCTACCCGGCAGCGGCTTGCGACTGAGAGAGAGAAGCCCGCGGCGCTGCACGAAAAAAGGGCCGACCTCTTGGGACCGCGCTGCGCGCACTTCCCTGGAATGATGACCAAATAAACTCCGTTATTTGTCCTGAACGCATTGCAATCCGGCTACCACGGACATAGAATTGAAACTGCCCGCATGCCTAATCGCTGCACCAATTGCTGCATCTATGATACGATAGGTTGTCAAACATTACCCGTCTCCAATGTCCGAAAGGCTGTTTGAAGCCAGACGGTTGGAGTTTAGGCAACTCTAAAGGATCGAAGTATGGTTTTCGCACTCTTGGCTCGTGGGTGGCAGCCTCCACGATCCAAGAGGAAAAAAAAGAGTGAATTTACTCGTTTTTATAACCACTATTTTTGGTGATTACTGACTTGTCGCGCATACGACTCTCTTTAAAGATACACGTTAACTCGCAGATATTTATACTCTCTTCGGAATGCTGCGGGAAGTGCGACTTTCAAGAGAGCTATTTATTCGACAAGTCAGGAGTAGGAACAGGTGCTCCTTTTTTTTTTCCTTGGAGTGAAGTGTGTCCCTACAGTTTCGCCAACTTCACGAGCAGTCCTGACTCTATAGTACACCCAGAAAGTATACCGTGAGGTATACTTTCTGGCCTTGCGGTGGAGCGGAAATCGGCATGGTACCTTATGTCTTTCCCCGGCAGCTGACTCGGTGAAGCGCCGACGCAAGCGGTCCTACATAGTTTGCCTTCAGGACACCATGCAGCCGCGGTTTAGAGTCATGACACACCTTCTAGACTCCTAGCAATTTTCTACGCAGCCTTCCACGTCGCCGGTTCACCAGCACGCCGGTTTCTATCAAATGATAATCCTCAGTTTCCATAACAACATTAATTTTGGGGGTTTTACGTCCCAAAATCACGATTCCGGAAATTCTCACCACCACCTATAGGGCTCTTTAACGCACACCTAAATCTAAGTGCGCGAAACTCTAGTATTCCGCCGCAATCGAAATGCAGCGGCCGGGATTCGATCCCGTGACCTTCGTGGTCAGCACTGGAGCACCATAACCACTAGACCACGGTGGCGGCTTCCTTAGTGCCCCTCACCAGTCTCTGGAAATACAAAAAGTGAGCGCAATATTCTCTCCTGGCGTTTCTCATCGCTCTGGCGCACTTCGTGACGCAGAACAGTGATTCCCGTGACGTCTATATAGTACATCCTCTCGATTGGTCCATACACGCGAAATATCAGGTGTGAATTGTCTCCTGCACTGCTTTGCCATACAGCCGCCCATCCGTTCTTCCTTGCCTCGCATGACTATCGTGCGCGATCAACCGATTTCACTTCGTTTTCTGTGTTTCCGACTGCGCAAGCGGAGATAACAGCGTGTAGCCGACAAGCGCGAAATCTAGGGCCAACGCTTAGTGCTGAAATGGTACACGTCCGTTTAAGAAATAAGTGGCGAGGGGGAGATATGGCGTGTAGGAAGGGTAGCGAAGGTGAGTAGGAAACCACTCCCCCGTCTTTGAGCGCGGTTTGGCGAGAGTACCAGGGTACCTTTAAACTCGCGGAAATGTGCACAGCGCGTATACTATAGATATGCAGAAGACAGTGCTTATCTCTGAGGTGGCCGCTGCAGTCGCTGGTGTATGGATGGGCACACTATAACGTGTTTTCCTTTCGTTTTTTTATCTCTTTTCTTTAATTTCCAGGGTTCTCTCTGTCTCTCTCTCCCTCTTTTCCAAAAAAAAGCGCCAGAAAGAATATTACACCATCTCCCACTCAAGGGAACCATGAGGGGATGCGAAGGAGCATTGGGGGCGCGCACCAAGTTTCCGTTACGTTCACTCGGCGTTTCCGTTAGTGTGTGGTTTGTATTTAGTGTTTGTCTTATCATTACGTTGTGTTTGTGCGCTGCTTTCCGTTAGCGTCAACTGAACGAGTGGCGCCGACGTTGACGTTACAACTCATCTGAACGGGAGCGAAGCGAGAATGACGGAAGCAGACCGAGCGCACGCGCTTATATACACATGAAATGGGGGATGGAGAGGAGAGAGTGGGTTACAGGCTGTATTTGGCTGCGGCGCGGCTGCATCGCATGGGAGGAGAGGCTGCGCCGCGGCTACAGCGCGGCGGAGGAGAGTGGGAGATAGAGTAGGCGCATGCGCAGTGGAGTGCGGACGCCACCACCGCCACCGGACACAGCCCTGAGCAAAAGATGCTTCGCATCTAAAACACGTAGCCTGCTGCTAGCACCAACAAATCTCTAAAGCATAATTCGGGGAATCCATTTGGAGTGATAAGCTGAAATAATTCAGTGTACATGGGTAGTGAGATGTAGCGTGAACAACTTAATTCCATCGCGACAAAGGGGACGCATTCCGCGCAAGGTTATTCGTTCGCAGTTAATTCCTAATGATGAGCAGTGGGAGACCTTGATGCTCAGCACTGATCCAGAGGAACAGCTCTGGGCAATCCAACGGGCCGAGGACGCCGCCAGGGCCCGAGGGCTGCTGGCTGACGCCTAGGCGTGGGACACGCGCCACCGAGGCCTCCGGATTCTTACAATAAAGGTTCCATTCTCCTCCTCCTCTGTGTCATCTTCCTGGCGACATGCTTAGTTAAGGGCAGCCCGCGTGTTTGAAGAACCGTAGTTCACGCATAAAACGCTACCACCTTTTGAAAATAGGAGCGGCACTATTCGACGTCGGCGCTAACACGAGGGACGCAAAACATCATCATCACGTGATGATCTCACCATATGACGTCATAATTGCGTCACAGAGCGCCGATTATTGGTCACGTTCCAAGAACAGTAGGGGGCTTTCGTCTCGTCGTCCTGACAAACCGTACGAGCAACACGAAAATCAAACACGGCCGCAAGGACCTGAGGGTGCGGTTTTTGTTTTTGTTCTTCTTGCAGGGCCCTCCGTACACCGCCGTCGTTTGCACTGCCCGCGTAAACAACGCAGCTAGAGAGCCATTACAGAAACAAAATACGCAACTCAAGGAGGCAGAAAAAATGAAACAAGTAACAAGGCCGAGGGGAACGTTTCGAACGGGTTGCCCTTTTAGCCTTCGGTCCTGCGTGATGGCGCTGTCCTTTGGGAGAGAGCCAGAGCGTTCGCTTAAAAACCTTCGAGCGAGGGAAAGGTCATACGTCGCTGCTGGTATAAACGTATGTTCGGGCAAGGAGCCGGCGGCACGCGACCTCTCGAGCCGCCTTCCCTGGCTTCAGCTCTCACCGCGGCTTGATAAGACCCAGTGCTCTTCGAATGCGTGTCAGTTCCGAAATGCCGAATGCCACGTTATTACCACGTAATGTGCATATATGTACCGAGCTTTCTGTGACTATATTTGTATGTGTGTGCAAACGTGCTGAACATCAATTGTACGTGTTACCTCCGCGTCATTTCATGTGTTTGTTTATGTCCATGTTACCGAATTATGTTTTGTCCTTCTCGTGAACGTATTTCTAGCAAGAAAACGTCATGTTAAATTGTTATTGATGTTAACCGTCTGCGATACAACAAATATTTCTAAACACACTCTTTTGGACTTTTTTTTTTTGGAAGTCACACACATTTATGCTCGGGACGGCTCACTGTTCTCCCATAGTAGAGGAGATATAGTACTCTAGTTCGTCAACCATTTATCCAAACATTTTCGCTTCCTTGAGAGGCATGATGCTTTTGTTAACACGCTTATTCTTGCTGGGCCTTGGTAGTTCAGAGTGTATTATTATTGCAGTCTGCCTAAGATTGCGTCTAGCGCTTGTATAAGCTATACTGAATGAATTCATTAGCGTTCAGTGCATAAGCGCCTCTAGTGCTTGCGTCTATTAATTGGTTCAATGAACGTTCCCTTGCATCCACAAGATGTGGATAATAATGAAGTTTCAAACAGCTGTCCCACAATGGAGCGCATAGAACTCCCAAGCGTCTACCACGCGGCAATGACTTGCATCGCACCCACTTTCAATCTCTGTTCTCTCTCGCTCTTTCTCTCTCTCTCTCTCTTTCTCTCTCTCTCTCTCTCTCTCTCTCTCTCTCTCTATATATATATATATATATATATATATATATATATATATATATATATATATATATATATATATATATATAGTGAAGAGTGAGAGCGGCACTGGCGCTCGGCGGCTTCCGCGAGAGTTCGGGGGGGGAGGAAGAGAAAGACGAGGGGGAATAGAACAGCTTGGCCCAGGAACGGGTGTTGTCTCTATCTCGTCCTTTACAATGGCGCAGCCGACAGGACTCCACAGGTGCTCCACAGGCTCTACGAGGCGGGGTTCCGCTTGAACCGCGACAAGTGTCAGTTCGGTCTGTCTAAGATAGCCTACCTTGGACATAATATTTCTCCTGACGGTATACAGCCACTCCCGGAGCGCATCGCGGCAGTGTCGGACTATCCCACACCAACCAGCTTGAAGCAGGTTCAATCATTTATGGGCATGGCGTCGTACTTGCGGAGGTTTATACCCCACTTCGCTTCGGATTGCAGCTCCCCTGAGCGATCTCCTCAAGAAGGGCGTCCAATTTTAATGGGGCGATGCGCAAGACACCGCTTTTCGTACGATAAAGCAGAAGCTCACTGTCTGTCCAGTACTGAGTCACTTTAATGATGACTGGACCACTGAAGTCCACACCGATGCTAGCCAAGTCGGTCTAGGGGCAGTGCTCGTTCAACGCGATTTAGACGGCGTCGAGCACATCGTCGCTTATGCCAGCCGGAAGCTATCCGATACCGAGCGCCACTATCACTCCAATGAGCTGGAATGTCTGGCGGTGGTGTGGAGCGTGGACGACAAATTTCGGCACTATCTGTTTGGACGCAGGTTCACCGTGGTAACAGATAATGCTGCTTTAACATGGATGTTTTCCAAGCAGCAGCTCAAGCACAAATTTGCCCGGTGGATTATTACGCTCCAAGAGTACGATTTTGACGTGCGTCATCGCGCTGGGGTCTTGAACAATATCGCCGATGCCTTGTCACGCAACCCTCTCACCCGTGTGGACGGAAGTAGGCAGAATCACATCTACTTCGCTCAAGCAAACATGCCCAAAGCCCAACAAGAGGACAAGGAATTGGCCCCAATCATTGCGTCTGTAACGGGTACAAAAACAAACCCGATGTTTGTAATACGCAATGGTGTGCTCTGCCGTCGTCAGTGGCACAAAGACCTCTCGGAACAACGCTACCTTCTGGCCGTTCCGAAATGTTTGCGTACCGAAATACTACGGGCCATTCATGACGACCCCGAAGGAGGGCACATCGGGCAACGAGCCACGCTCCGCAAGCTACAAGAACGCTTCTGGTGGCCGAAAATGCAAAGCAATGTGCGCTCTTACGTCGCCAGTTGCGAAGCGTGTCAACAGTTTAAGCGACTGCCAGGGTGCCAGCCAGGACTGTTGACACCTGTTGAGGTACCCGATCAGATATTTCACACGGTAGGCATCGACTACATAGGGCCGCTCCCCATCACATCTGCTGGAAACCGCTGTATTCTTGCGGCTGTGGATTATCTTTCCAAATACGTGGAAGTGGCAGCCGTACCATCCCTTGCCGCTGACCATCTAGTCGGTTTCCTGAAACGAAGGTTTGAATGGAGGCATGGCTTGCCAAAGAAGTTGATATCTGATCGCGCAACAACATTCCGTAGCCGGCAACTACAAAAGTACCTCTCTAAGGCGGGGGTGCAGACATCGACTGGCTCGACGCCGTACGAAATCGTATATAGGAAGCTGCCACAACTGAAAGCTGTCCTCAAGCTAGACGCTCCTGTTAGCATCACACGCCATGACAGCCGTACGGACGCCTGCCAGAAGATCAGAGCTGCGGCGAGGAAAAGAGCCACACAAGACCAAGAGAAACAAAAGTGCAATTATTACCGCCGCCGGCGACCTGCCCCGACGTACAACATCGGAGACGAGGTGTGGGTTCAAAGGGGCGCCAGCTGTGTGGGCAAGAAGCTACTCGCGAAGTTCGAGGGGCCCTTCACAATCACCGAACGCCTGGGAGAGAACACGTGGCGCGCGTTAGAACCGCGGATCCAAACTTTGCAGTCGACCGGCGGAAGAGAAATAACTTCGCAGTGCACGTGTCGCGTTTCAAGAAAAGATTGCCGCCGTTTGGACTGAACTGTTGTTTCTTTTTTGTTTGCCAGGTCCGCAGCGTGGCCGAGTGTGAAGAGCAAGAGCGGCACTGGGGCTCGGCGGCTTCCGCGAGAGTTCGGGGGGGGGGGGGGGGGGAGAGGAAGAGAAAGACGAGAGGAGAATAGAACAGCTTGGCCCAGGCACGGGCGTTGTCTCTATCTCGTCCTTTACAATATATATATATATATATTATATATATATATATATATATATATATATATATATATATATATATATATATATATATATATATATATATATTCACACTTATAAATAGTGTCTGTCACAGGCAGTACATTCATTCTGACGAAGGCTGGCCCACCAGCCGAAACGTTAATAAAACTACATTTCGTACGTGAGTCCTTCTTCTCACTCATCTATCTATCTATATATATATATATATATATATATATATATATATATATATATATATATATATATATATATATATATATATATATATATATATATATATATATATATATATATATTGTCCACTTTACTACCCTATAGGAGGGGAAGGGAATTAGGAATAAATAGTCGCATGGTTGAGACAGCGACGACACAAGTTGGTAATGCCAGCTGTTCTCATCGCGGTGCTACTTCGAGGTAGATGCCTGCGCGCCCAACTTACAAGTAAGGCCCATCTATAGTAACAAAACAAAAAAAAATCGCCGACCATTACGACACTCTCTGATGCAAAATTAGAGCGCAGTGGGGTTCGGGCGTCAGCGTCGAGGAGCCTGTGTTCGAGCAGTCCGTTCAGCAAAGCGGATGACGTGGCACATCCGCCGGTTCCGTCAAAACTGCGCCAACGAGCAAAGTTCCGCCTACTGCGCCTTGGAAAGACTGAACGGGCGAAAGTCTAAGGAGGCCACACTTGCATGAGTGCAAAAAGGATCGGAAATATGTACGTACCCTGACCGGAAGTTACAGCACCGCGAGCTCCCGCGCTAGAGTGCACTGCCTGCGTTCCGCACGCTTCGCTCGCTCTCTTTCATCATCCCGTGTGCCAATCGGTCGCTCGTGGCAGAAGCCATAGCAAGTAATCTTTTGAATTGACATATTGAGTGGCTTCAGCGCGAAACGAACAAGGACAGAGGCAAAGAAGGGACACAAACACCCTTCTTTGCCTCTGTCCTCGTTCGTTTCGCACTGAACCACTCAACAGGTTTAACCACATCCAACTCGCCGTAATGTCGGTTCTTTTGAATTCACATCGACCTCGCATTGCTTAGACGCATTTACAGGTGACATTCTATTAGCCTATGGGCCGTATAGGCATTGTACGAAGTTATACACATATTAAGAATAATAAAGTGAGCTTCGCTCAATGATAACGTGATTGGGAAGCCTATACGAAGAGGCCTACCTATATGGTTTTTCGTGGTTGTCGCTGATACGTAGTTCAACTATTGCCGTAGATTCTATGACTCCAACTGTGGCGTGTGCGGTTAATTGCAAGGTTCAGCTTGAAAACACTGCTGTCATTTAAAGGCAGAGTGATTACTAGAGGCTGGATTTTTAGGCATTAAAAAAGCTCCTTTTAGGCGCCATAAATAAGCAGGCAAAACAACGTTTTAGGCTTCCAAAATCGTAAATATAGGCACAATAAATTACGACATAAATGCAAATAATTACAAACGAAGACGTGCGCGACCTCTGTCTACGACAAAAAAACAAAAATGTTGTTGCTTAAAAGGGCAATAAGGCGCCAACCATAGCCGTGCAATTATGCTTTGTTTCGCACGGTTCCCAGAACACGGTCTCTCCCGTGTTATGCAAGGTGAATCAAGTGTCCACTGTCGAATAAACGCACTTCTGGGTGTCTTTTCGGCATGACTGAGAAGTGCAGAGCAGGATCAGATATCCAGATCGCTAAAAGACCAGAGAGAGGCATTTCTCCTAATGGCCGAGTCGAATCGCATATAGCCCCTGCCAGTGAACCACTGGCGTAGCCAGGGGGGTGGGGGTCTTCAGGGGTTCAAGCCCCCCCCCCCCCCCGAAGCATTTCAGTTTTGCATGTGTATATATGCACGCACACATACAAAGGCACGCACGTATGGTTGAACCCCCCAACCCCTCGGAATAGCATTTGTGCCTACGCTACTGCAGTGAACACCTTACTTCCCCTCGGAACCCATAGATTCCGACGGCCACAACGGCACGTCACATTTGGCGCCCAACGGCTCGGGCTGAGCTAAGAAGACGTTCATATTTTCTATGTGGGGACGTCGCTCTCTACGTGCTCCTTTGGCTGAAGTAAATTACAAACAAAACAAAAGCCGCGTGCACATTCCATTTCTCTTTTTTTTTTTTTTCCCCTCTTCACTCTCATTTCTACTGACGACTCTCCCCTGGTCGCCGGCGTGTCCCACTTCACTGCTGCTAGCGGCTGTTTGTGGGAGTTGGTTGAACTAGAGGACTACCAACTCCATAGTTCCGAACAGTCAGTGTTGCGCGGTAGCATGAATAACGGTCTCAAGCTGCACCCAGGAGCGAAACTTGACGCTAAATAGTGCTCATATGAGCGCCAATTTCGAAAATTGGCATTTATAGGCATTTTTAAGCATTTAGGCGCAAACGCCAAAAATAGGCATTTATAGGCGCTATAAAAACACTATAAAAGCACTTAGCCTCTAATTCATGCTCATATATGAAAGTGGCGCGATAGGAGCGCAAGGAACGGAATAGGCATTTGCCTAAAATCCTGTCTCTAGTGATGACCGCCCCCGATTTATTATCGATGCAGAGATAGTGGCGCGGGAACCACACGCATGCGTCATTAAACCGTCTGTCACTCTTTCGGACGAAGAGCTTCGATTCCTGTATCTGAATGGCATGCGTAGCGAGTTATTCTCAATAGGCTCGTGCATTTGCTGTCGATTTTATTTTCTTTATTTATTTTTCTCACTAATTTGCGTATTACGTGTCTTTTCCATATTTCACTTTCAGTTATTCCTAAGTAGCCTAGAAAATGCGTGATGCAATATATCGAACAACGACGACAACAACAACGCTCTACAACAACATTTTTTCGCTAGTAAACATGTCCTATTAACAGCCACAGCGCACATAGGCATGGGCACTAGGGGGCGGGGGGTAGCACCCCTCCCACCCTAGTCATCTGAGCGGGCGCCAAGTCTGCCCCAAAGCTTTACTCAGTCGTACGTGTACCGTCATTGTTTAAAGCGCAATGTTATGGCCATGCAGGTTGTTGACGATATTGACGGCCGAGAGCCCCTGTTGTTGCATTCCAAGATCTGTTTACTTCTCATTTTCACCCCCGGAAAGTCGGGGACCAAAGGCAGGCCGCTGTGGGACGGACGTCATCGCATCATTTGCTTTTTTTTTTGCATCCACTGCGAACTGTGAAGCTTGTTTGATATTGAACTCGACCACCGGGGTAGTGGGGGAGAGGGGACGCAGCAGTGAGACTTCGCCCCCCCCCCTCACCCCCTAATGGGGGACCCTGCACGCACCTATGAGAGCGCGAATGTTTAAACGAGCTGCACTTAATAAAAGTGAACTTCCATATCGGATACGCGCTGCGCACTTTAGGGTGCAGGCGAGACGAGAAGAGTTGACGAACGCACCGCCGCGTCTTCCATTTCTCATTCGACATTCGAGTTCTACTCCGAGGGATGGCCTTCGGCTCAAAACTTTTTCGAAAAAGCTGTCCCCGCGGTAATCAACCAACACCCCCCCCCCCCCCCCCCCTCTCGGACCAGTTCGCCGCGCAGAATCCATCGCAATTGAGCTAATTGCTCGCGCAGGCTCATTAGCGCGCAAGAAACGCAGCCCGGAGGGCTGTCTGCTTCGTATATGCGCGCATACGATAAGACGATATTGATGGTGCGCAGTGCGCGTCACGTCCTCGCGGCGCCTCACCGCTTCCCAGCTTTTTTTTTCTTTTTTTTTAATACGTGGCCAACGCATCGTTGCTTCCACGCCCATCCCCCGTTCGTAAACAGACGCCATCTCTCTGATACCTTCGATACTTTCTCCTTCGATCCGTATACCATCTATCTATACGGTGTGAGGACTTTCGCGTAGGCGTCGCATCGTCGCTGGGCTGACGACGATGAGAGTTCCGAATCCAATTCCTTGACGACTTCGACCGGGACCGCGAGTCATCAATGCTCTTCGTTGGCTGCTGCGCGTGGCCCAATGGCGACGGCCGCAATATGTCTCCTCCTGCCTTCATTTCTCGTCGCTATACGCCACCAACGCCAGACACACGTAGAGGCTATATACAGGGAACGACCACCATTCGCTGCTCTATAGTCGCGAGCCTTATTTCCCAAGGCCACGAAGGCCAGTAAACGGAGGAGACTGAGTGGGGAGCAGGGCGAAATGGATCATGGGAGTAAACAGGACAAAATTCGTCGAATATGTTTGTATCGATATCGGGGCGTTCTTGTTTTGCTCGCGTAAAGCCTGCGGGTGTTTGCGTCGATGGTCAAAAGACCGGAGGTTCGTAAACATACCGTCACGGCTTTCCTCCAACAATAACGCGCGTAGAAAATGAGAAAAACCGAATATAAATGAGTGCACGCTCAGTCCTATTCCTATATACTGTTCGTGGTCGCCTTCCACATTCGTCAATAACGTCAATATACAGGTCAATGACGCCGGCAGCAAAAAAGACAAAAAAGCACGACTGAAACAGGGAAGGGACAAAACGTTTCCCACAGTCTTAGGTTTACAGTGCAGACGAAAATAACGACGACGCAAAAGGCAGAGACAACAGCAGACTACGAACTGAAAGTTTTTTGTTAACGCGTACACGTATGTGTTCGCTTAGAGCTGTAAACATCCCTTCCAGACGAGTCGGTTTCATTCAACGTAGGCTAGATAACGCATCATTACCGCTGTAGTAAACGGAGCCGGTTCTCGTTACATTTTTAGAAACCTAATATTAATCGCTTCCCGAAACTGCGCAACATATTTCTGATGACGCGGTTCCGTTGAAATATCAGACAATCTAAATAATTCCTCACAATGGTAGCTTAAAATACAATACGCCGACCATCAAGTGTAACTTACTGCTATTGTCAGGTATTATTTTATTATTCAGGAATCACCTCGCCTGAGTACACGTGAATAAACTGATATTATTGCGTGTCAATTATAGTTTGGACATTTCTAGCGCATATTTTAATTCTTTAGAAAGTTACAGATCATTTACTGACTATAGATGCCTTGAAAACTTGAGGAATGCGCCCATAGATGAAGAACTGAAACATTTAAGAACAAGGCTTGTATGCGCGAAAATTATCATGGTGAGATGCATTATTTTATTTTATTACTTTCTATTGCTTCTTGGTCTCCTTCTTCTTGAATGAAGTAGAAGGCGGTTGATTGTTCTCTAGAGATGCGCCCTTCCTATTGGGCGAACAGGTGCGCCAATCAGCGCGCGCTTCCTTCTTCAGGTGTGCATCAGCTGCGCGGCTCGTGCCTGAAGTGGGCGGGGCTTCTTACTCATTTGCGCATGTTTTTTTTTTTTTTTTTTGCTTCATGTGCAGAGGACACAGGAAGCCCTAATTGACCTTGCGTGACCTTGTGGTGAGCTTCACACACACACACACACGCACACACAAAAAAAAGAGCTTCGCCCTAAAAGACAATCTTTCACGCATGTCAGTGCCATCATCATCGTTTCGTTGCACTGCTCTAAATACTGACTGTTTGATACACGCAACGTAGCATCCTTGTCTGAAACAGACATGTCACCAACGCTGCTCCACCGAGAATGCGAGAAGACATCGCGAGAAGACACGCGGCCAGCAGAGGACCATCTCCTGCGGTTGCGACCATCGGTCTCAATGACAGGCGTTCCTGTTGTAGAGTTTACTTAAGAGCCAATAAACTGTCAGGATAATTAATGAAAATTAATTGAATGAGTCCAGATGGTTTTCTTGTGAGCAGGTTAGAGAGCCTTCATGTGCGCGACTCCATGCTCCACAGGCACGGAAGCGTTCACACGAAGGCTCCCTAGAGCAGGTGGGATCGTTGCGGCGCCTGGCGGAGCAGATCTCAACCACGCGCTTCGTGCTACGTGGCCTCCGAGATCCATTTAGGCAGTGCGACGAAGCACGAAGTTGACCCAAGGGCACATGTATACGCCGAGGTGCTAGTGCCACTGCGAGACACCTTAGTCAAGAGTTAGGGCCGCCTCCAAACTATTTTGGTCGCGAATGCGAGCAGATAGCCAGCGTCGCGTTTCTTTCACGTCTCATTTGTGACTGCGTTCACTCGGCCCGAGGACTCGGGACCGAGCAAGCGCAGCGCACTCGATGATGATGATAACATACGGTGACGACGACGATATCAATAGACAAACGTATGATGGTAGTGATGATGATATACAGATGAGGAGGATGTGCATAATAAACACGTACGCTATGTATCTATGAAACGGCGCGTAATCAAGCGGGACCTCAGAGTGACACATTTATGACGCCGAAGTCGTACTAAGGTAAGCCGTAACAATTCTTATAGGAAAAAAAAAATAAATAAGACTTTTAGAATTATGGATGTATTACACGATCCACTTGTGTCGCGGATCCCAATACAGATGATCCATGAAGGAGAATCAAAAAGAAGGAAATTGGGGGTATCTACGGACAATCTTCTTACCGTGTACAGCGCGACTCTCGTTGGGTACGTCTCGAATAACACTCCACGGATCACGCTCCCTGCTAAAACACCGCCGAAATCCTCTATTCGAAGGAGACGTGTGATCTTTGGAGCTAAGAAAGGGAAAAGAAATGGCCAGAATAGCGCGATGACTACGGTTTTCGTTTCTTCGCCGGTAAATATCCAGTTTCGGTTCCATTTCCATTCCCGGTATTGCGATCGCAAACCATCGCCTCTTATATTTTAAGGCGCAGAGCACTCAGGGATATTGACGTTCGGCCTCCATACTGCCGTGACGCCCATGCCGCAAAGTGAGAATGACGAAACGTTAATACATATGCGCGTTACTTTCTGTTTTGCCCCCTCGTGTTTTCGTGATACGAGGAGTATAGGAGATAAAAAGCGCGAACAGTTGGGAGGTAATGTAAGTGGTTTCTTCTAAGCATTTAACATAATCTTTTTTTTTTTTTCAGCTTTCTTCTGTCCTCGTCCTACTTCTTATAAAGTATTGATCTCTCCTCTCCCATTACATTTCATTGTAGGATGTAGGGGGGGAATGATTTACCGGGAAAAACTACTCTCTTACATTAAGAGTTCTGTTTGTCTTTATAAATTGTACGCAACTTAAAAGCCTGCCCATACCATTTTCGCGAGGGCTCTTCGCGTTACATCTTAATGCTGACGCGCATAGAGACAGCATTCGGAGTACTCAAACCATCGCACCACTAATCTCTAGGGAGCACGCATTTACAGGAAGGGCAAAAATTTTTACGCGATCACTCGAAAGCGGCCGAGTTTTTGGTGACTAATACCATATATAAGGTTGCTATCCTTATTTACACGACAGGTTTTTCCCCCGTCGATGTGTGCGAAATCAACCGCCGCTGTAGCTTAATGCGTAGGTGTAGCGCTAATAAGCTCGAGGCCGTGGGTTCGATTCCTGGCCGCGACGGCCGCGTTTTGATGGGCGCGAAATGCAAATAACATCCGTGTGCCCAGATTTAGGTTCATGTTAAAGGACCCCAGGTGGTCAAAATTAAGCCGGACTGCCCCATTACGTCGTATCTCATAATCATGTCGTGGTTTCGGCACGTCAAATTTCACCATTTATAATTATTATCATGTCTGTAGTTAACGGGCATACAACCTTCAGCTGTGTCTGCCTCTCTTTCTCTCTCTCTCTATCATGATATATATATATATATATATATATATATATATATATATATATATATATATATATATATATATATTTATGTGTGTGTGTGTGTGTGTGTGTGTGTGTGTGTGTGTGTGTGTGTGTGTGTGTGTGTGTGTGTGTGTGTGTGTGTGTGTGTGTGTGTGTGTGTAGCTATGTGGTACTAATATGTATACACTAATAGCGTAGCGCGCTATTAGTACGTAGCTGAAAATAACGCGGTCAGATGTCGCTTAAACACGGATACATCTGCCTCATTGATCATTTCATAATTAGGTGAGTACTTCTCGAGCTACAAAACTTATTATAATTAAATAAATCTCACTAACAAAAAGATTACTGGCAGCTACTCCATGAGCATGGGAACAATATGTACTGGACTCTCCTCGTGTAACACGGTTCCTCTTATGATACTCAAAATCTGGGTGTTCGATGGCTGGGACAGCCGTATAAAGCAGCCGTATACGTCTAAAAACGGAACGTCCTCCAACCGCGCGTTCGTCGCGATATGTCGCAACTGACGTGTACTGAACGTCGGGTCACAACGTTCGAGCGATGTCCGGGCCAATGCTCCAGCGGCGTGCATCGCAATAATGCGGGCGGATTCGGTTACGACACCCGCGCGCGCACTGCACTGCAACCGCTTGCAACACTCGTGGAGTGAAAATATACGACCATGTATAATACATAAAACCGAGCGCGTTGCGGTTGTCGCGACGTGCCTGCAGCGGAGCACGCGCACAGCTGTACCATCCTTGCAAGGACCACTTTGACAGAAGCGAGGCCTGCGTATAGGCCCTTCTTATTCGAATGGCCGGAGAAACGGAATCCCAGCGCGTCTTGAAATCTGCCCCCGGCTCATTGCATCACTCTTGTCCTTGAACTGAAGAGCGGGGAACTCGCGCGAGGCTCGTCAATTAGTGAAATGAGACTTCACTAATAGGCTGCGCTGGCAGCGCTCGCGTGTCGGTGTTACATTCTAAGAAAGAAAAGAGTCATTTGACTCTTTTCTTGTGAATACCGAGTTGTCACGTATACGACTCGCTTTAAGGAGACGCGGGAACTCTCTTTGGAGATCACTATACTCTCTTCGCAGAGTCGTGGGGCTCAAAAGAGAGTTAACGCTTATCCTTAAAGAGAGTTATATACGTGGCGTGTCAGGACTCACCGAAATTAGTCACACATACTCTTCTTTTCTTTCTTTTTTTCTTAGGCTGCATGATTTGAACGGAATCTCGCTAATAATGTCGCGAAACAAGAAAATAAAAAAAGTAACCCCGAAGAACACTCCCGCGTCGCCTCGTTTATCCTTTATTTTTATTCCTTCGAATCTCTCCAGATAAAAAAAAGAAAAAAGAAAGCCTTTGTAGAAACCATTAATTGCAAATCATTGAACTCTAGGTTGACAAATCGGTTATGAACCCCCCCCCCCCCCCCAGTAGATAAGCGTATATACAAACGAGAGTAGTCAGTAGACACGAACATGGACGTTCTGTGAGTGCGCAGGCGCTCAAAGCTTGTTCTCTTTTTTTGGGAACCCGAGACTCTTTAAAAACAAAATTCTGTTGAAAGAGTAACGGAATTCTTTTTTTTGTTTTTTTTGACTGGCGAAGGTGGGAAAGATGGAACAGAAAAATACAGAAGCATCCACTGCGGCAAATATATGTACTTGGGGAGTGCAGTCATGAGCAATATGAGAAGTGACGCGGAAATTACCCCTTAAAGGTCATAGCGGCTAAACGCAGTCGACAAGCGCAAGAGTGTTCGCCACACTGAACGCTCAAACGGAAAGGTATGTCTTGCAGTTCGATGCATCAGATTCATATCGGTATACTTCAGGAGTGCACTTGCTAGACGCTTTCGTTTGCGGTTTATGTGTGCCTGACTGTGTCCTTGTTTGTCAAGCGCGTCCAAAAATACAGTATTATATCGGTACAACACAAGTAATCGTTCATTGAACACGAACTCTCACCTTGCTCACAAATGACCCGCCCCCTTAGCCACTGCCAATCCGCTCGAAGTGCATGCCGGCCCAGCATCTGACATTCTTTGTGATAAGGCATGAGACATTGGCGCTGCGTAATCTAGGTGTTATTGCTGCAGACAACTATTACATGTGCCCGGCTACGACACACTCAAGGAGCGCCCAGTGTGATTCCCCCATATAGGTTTAAACTCGCTAGGGGTATTTAGCACGTGACGTCAGTGAGAAAGAAGCCAAAGAAACATACACGTAGTGTTAAACGCGCAGGACCGCTTTTCCGGAAGTAACAGCTAACATTAGCTTTCCCTTCCGGTCGTGCTTGCCGAAAAGCCGATATTGACAAGGACGATCGTCTTGAAGACAAGGTTTTATCTGGTGACGTCATAGGGCCTCGGCGCACGTAGCGTCCGGCTATAACTATCTTTCGCATACGTAAATTAAAGAGCAGCACTTCCGCTCTAGCGGAGCGTCACTGCGTGTCGCGAACGGCATCAGAATGTCTTAACAACAGAAGAAGCGATAATTAGTCGCAGACTGATTAACGCTACGGCGCAATTAGATCCAATATTGCCACGTGCGTTTCTTATTATCACTTTTGCTGTATTCGGTTTTCGCCCACAAAGACTGTCAGCAACGCTCAGCGCAAACCGCCCCTCATTGTTCGAGCAGCTTCGCGATTTTAAATGCGAAGCATTTCTTAGCGAACTTCTGCGACTTTGACCGTATCTATCTATCTATCTATCTATCTATCTATCTATCTATCTATCTAGCCGCCTACGACTTTGTGCTCTCCTGGTCGCTTGGTTAATCGAATGTGCACCAAAATTGGTATGGCGTAACATGACTGTATGACGAACATAAATGACAAGTCATAACATGAAAATCATGACACGAATGTCATGTACAGCATGATTTACATGCTACGCTCATGGTGCGCTGGCGGCCGTTTCGCTAGCTTGATATACACCAAAATTGGTATCTTGTGACGTGACTTTGTGACGAACATAAATAACACGAGTTAACATGAAAATCATGACACGCATGTCATGTACAGCATGACTTACGTGCCACGCTCATGGTGTGCTGGCGGCCGTTTCGCTAGCTTTATATACACCAAAATTGGTATCTTGCGACGTGACTGTGTGACGAACATAAATAACACGAGTTATCATGAAAATCATGACACGCATGTCATGTACAGCATGACTTACGTGCCACGCTCATGGGGCGCTGGCGGCCGTTTCGCTAGGTTGATATGCACCGAAATTGGTATCTTGCGACGTCACCGTGTGAAGAACATCAATAACACGAGTTATCATGAAAATCATGACACGCATGTCATGTACAGCATGACTTACGTGCCACGCTCGTGGGGCGCTGGCGGCCGTTTCGCTTGCTTGATATACACCAATATTGGTCTCTTACGACGTGACCGTGTGACGAACATAAATAACATGAGTTATCATGAAAATCATGACACGCATGTCATGTACAGCGTGACTTACGTGCCATGCTCATGGTGCGCTGGCGGCCGTTTCGCTAGCTTGATATACACAAATATTGGTCTCTCACGACGTGACCGTGTGACGAACATAAATAACACGAGTTATCATGAAAATCATGACACGCATGTCATGTACAGCATGACTTACGTTCCACGCTCACGGGGCGCTGGCAGCCGTTTCGCTAGATTGATACACACCAAAATTGGTATCTTGCGACGTGACCGCGTGACGAACATAAATAACACGAGTTATCATGAAAATCATGACACGCATGTCATGTACAGCATGACTTACGTGCCACGCTCATGGTGCGCTGGCGGCCGTTTCGCTAGCTTGATATACACCAATATTGGTCTCTTACGACGTGACCGTGTGACGAGCATAAATAACACGAGTTATCATGAAAATCATGACACGCATGTCATGTACAGCATGACTTATGTGCCACGCTCATGGCGCGCTGGTGGCTGTTTCGCTAGCTTGATCTATCCCGGAATTGGTCTTGCGCGACGTGACTGTGTGACGAACATAAATAATAGGAGTTAACATGAAAACCATGACACGCATTTTCCTCAATGACATACAAGACGATGTATGCAGCTCTTTGCTGGCTGCTTCGCATTACATCGATTCCCACAATGCGTGGGATCTGCCGGCTTTTGTAGGTCGTTTTGTTAAGATTGCGCGCAAGACGCGAACACTCCAGCTTATTCTAGAGCATGCGCGACAACCAGCGATAACGCTGGAATATTCGACGGCACATGCATAAATCCCGACGCGCTTCACCGCTTGTCAGTTTTATCGACGGCCGACGCCCTGTTCGCCGCTATCAGTGTACAGCGTGTATTGCTGTAGTTTGAGTTTCCATTTCCCGGCCACAAGTTCGGCCAAATGAACACTTTCATCTTGAACACGCCGGCTGCTGTCTTCATCGACGTCACGACCACGCGACAATATTGTCGAGCTCCAACAACACTCCATGGCTTGCGGCAGGGACATAGCCAGACACTTCTTTCTTCTTTTTCTTTTTTTTTTTTGGGGGGGGGGGGGGGGATGCGATCCTCTTTTATGCATGTTCGTGCTTGTGTTTGTATAATGTTAATAATTTCTGGGTTTTTTTACGTTCCAAAAACCACAATATGATTATGAGAGACGCCGTAGTGCAGGTCTCCGGAAATTTCGACCACCTGGGGTTCTTTAACGTGCACCTAAACCTAAGCACACGGGCCTCTTGCATTCTTCCCCACCATCGAAAATGCGGCCGCCGCAGCCGGGATTTCGACCCCGCAACCTGCGGATCAGCAGTCAAGCAGCGTACCCACTAGACCACCATGGCGGGTTTTGTGTTTGTATGTGTGCGCGTATATGTACACATACAAAATGTAAAAATTTCGGTGGGCGGGGGGGGGGGGGGGCAAGGGTTTGAAACTCTAACATCACTCCCCCTGGCTTCGCCTCTGCCCTGAGCGATCAGCCCGCCACGTGGCTTTTTTTCCGAAACGTAAAGGTCGCTATAGCGTACGAAAAGAAAAGCGACCGAAAAAAAAAATCCACGAGAATAAAATGAATAGACAGTGCTTAAAAAAAGGTTATGACTGATAATGTAGCCAAGAGAATAATACAAATAACGCAACAAATATCGTTCAATCGTGCAACATCTCATCATCTACAATGCCCTTATGTAAGAACTTATACATACGTAAAGCAAGCCCGTCGACTTTTCCTTCGTTCGCGTAAACATTGGTTGCCAGGCCATTTTCTTTTTATATATACAGCCATTGCGAAGACGTGACATTCATTCATTTATCGGATGTTTCACTGACGTTATTTGAATAATGCACTGAAACAGTGAAGGAAAATGCGTCCAATTTTGTTTTAAACCCAGTTTCTTTCTCTAAAGTAGCCAGCCTGTTCACTTGCACCTTGCGCGCTGCACATATAGACCTGTTTTACATAAACGCCATTAGTGCTTGAGTGTTATTCCGGGCCTTCAGTACATTGATCCAGCTCGAAGTAAACGTATATGTGTGCATTATTATGAAACGAGGCGGAATTCAATTTGTCTTCATTTCTATCCCGTATCACTCACAACGGGCTGATATTAAAGGATTCGCTATTATACTGCCGGTAATGCGAGTCCGGTATATATCGCCGCCTGGACGGCCAACTGACCCGACCGTCTCCAGCGTGCGTATTTGAATACCAACTTCCCTTACAAAGAATGTCAAACACGGGGGCTGCCGAAGCCTATGAGACAGTCGCGTCGTCAAGAGCAACGGAGATTGACATTACTTTACTAAAGTCGCCTTCAAACCAAACAGTAAAAGGTTTCATTCACCGCAAACACGTAACCGAAATTTTAACTCACGAGCTCGTCGCTAACCAAACTAACGCCTCCTTGCGCTCCATGCCACCGAGAACAGTATTAAGATAAAAAAACTGTCGCCCCTCTTTATAAATCAGTTTCGCAAGCAAGCGCAAAATGGACGCACTGCGGGTGACAGTTGTATTAGCGCACTCCCCAACCTCGTCTCACGCCTGTCTCTGTATAGCCCGTAAACGTTCAAATAAAAACCGTTGGTTTCAAACTTCAGTTCATAAAAAAGAAAAAAAAAACCCTCCATCTTTTCACGACGAAATGTCGTGACCCGCCAAATGCGCCGCTTTACACTTACAACCGAACAATGAAGACAAAGCTGGAAAGAACTGAATTACGCACTTCCAGTTTTATATGTAGGGCGTGAGACCTCGCTTATGAACCACCACACATTCGTCGTAAATTTCTCACTTACGTTATTTCGCCGAGAACGTCGACGACGCCGGGCCGCTTGGGGAAAGACGCGCCGTCTGGCTGTTATACGACCTCGGCTGTCTTGTGGTGAGCGCCGTAGACTTTACACACACAGGCCACGAATGAACACGCCGGCAAGAAAAGAATATATACGTATACAAGCGAAGTATTATGGCAGGAAAGACGGATCGACGCAGGCGGCTGAGGTCGCGGTGAATCGTCTACTGCTGAGTCTTCGAAGAACAGTCCACGAAGTATTGCTTCCAGAGTACGTAGTGGGCTGGGCGCAACCACGCGCACAGCACACTTACAACAGTATAGCAGCCGCCCAGCTGTGTAGAAACAACAAACAGCCACCGCCACCAGAGATCAACACCACGTCCATCAGCAACAGTAACTAAGGCAGACGAACAGAAGTAGCTTTCAGGCGTTGTTGGGGTCCTCCTCTTCTTTATTCTTTCGTTCCCGTCGTTATGGCCACTTCCCGAGACACAAAGACAGCGGCACCACACGCGCGAGCATCATACATCCTCTTCCTTCTTTCCCTCTCCCCCTACCTCTCTCTCTCACACCGTTTCTTCTTCTAATCGCCGACACGGCTTCTCCCCGGGACGGTCCGGACCGAGTTATAAGATCGCCGGAGAAGAAGAGCCCCAACACCCTCAGCTCCAATCTCGACGCTATCGCCGTTCACTAGCTCTCCGTATATATGTGCGGGGCGATAGAAACACACACACGAACGCACGTACGCACCAGCAGCCAACATTCACGAGCGGCGCGGCAATCCGACGGAGCAGAGACAGAGTCGGGTAAGGGAGCCGCGGCGTTAACAGCGCCCGGGTTTCTTACCGATAGGCCGGGCTAAAGAAGGAATAAAAAGATACGCCCGCTGCTCCCTCGGCGAGCAACTAGCGGCGCTCGTATATATAATATACGGGGCTTCGTGACTTTCGCTATATACCAACGCTTGCCTTAACCTTGCTTTTTATTCCTTACCTCCTTTTCTGTACTCCTTTTCTGTCCTTACTTTTCTGTCCTCCACGACACGCAATCCCGTCGACCCGAAAAAGAGAGACGAGGAAAGAACGAGAAAGGGGTAACCAAAAAAAAATACAAGACAAGACAAGAAGGGAAGGGGGAGGGGGAGGGGGAAACGAGACAGGAGTGATGGCCCTATTTTTCATCTCGCAGCAGTTGCTTCTTTCTCGGTGACGTCGTCGACGCCGCGCACAGCAACGAGTCACGTACGCAAAGGCGACGACGACGACTCTTGGGGTCTTCAACGCATTACTCCCCCGGTGAAAGCTCTCATCTCCCTCTAGACGTATTACGCGAACGCACGCTGGCGGCGCGTTATGAGAATGACGCTATATATAAGACAGATAACGCTTCCGACGTGGCGGTCATACCCGCTGACAAGGAAAATAAGGGATTCCTTTTTTTTCTCTCAACCCGCTTTCATACTGCAGCCCTAAACTCCCGTATGCGCTAGGGATATGCACCGTGATGCGTCCATTTGCACGCCGAGGCGGTGGGACGCAAGAATAACAAGGCGAACTCAGCGCGTTCCCAATAACAACCTCTAGTGGTGGCTGCTTCAAGCGCTGGCCTTTACGTGCGCATACGAGCGCCCTCTGGGGCGTGTTTATTTTTTATGTTCATCTAATTTGCATGTCGCCGTCCCTCCCTAAAAAGCTTCTTTGGCACACTGCATCTTCTCTTCGCTGTACATTTCTTGGACTGTTTTATTATTATTGTTGTTTTTTACGCCTCCACACGGAGTGTACCGAGCGGTGGACAACGTTGCGCGACGAGAGAGGCGGGAGGGAGAAAGGTCGATGAGTGCGTCCTTTGCAACCAGCCAAGGTTCAATGTCGCGTTTTAAACGCGTGCTCTTTGGGTTTGTCGTGCGTGGGACCCAATGCGGTGCCTCAAATGAAGAGCTGCACGCCATGCGACGGAGCGCGTCTTTCCGAGCCTGCGCGTCGTGGCGGGCGATTGTGCCCCGAGAGTGAGAGGACGAGCTAGTTGAGCGAGTGAAGACAGAGAGTGACCGAGTGAGCGCGCGCGCAATAATGATGATAATGAGCGAGGTGAGTTCGACAGAGAGAAATGGGTGAACGAAAGATCCGAGTGAGTGAGTGAGTGAGTGAGTGAGTGAGTGAGTGAGTGAGTGAGTGAGTGAGTGAGTGAGTGAGTGAGTGAGTGAGTGAGTGAGTGAGTGAGTGAGTGAGTGAGTGAGTGAGTGATGAGTGAGTGAGTGAGTGAGGGTGAGTGAGTGAGTGACCTACTGGAGAAGCCGTGAGTATTTTTCTGTTACTGCAATTAGTCGAAAGAAGGGAAAGAATCGAAGGTGCATCACTTGGGCGCTCGGTTCTTGCCTCACCTTCGACATTTCGCTGTCCTGCAACACCAGCCTCTGTACTGCACCTAAAGAAAAACAGAAAGCTTTCGCTCGCTTTGGAGCGCGGCCAACTACATTTTCTCGGGCAGTATACAGGCGTCCGCTGTCAGTTGATGCCGAAATCAGAGCTCGACCGTATCGCGATGTCAAGGCCGAAGCGGTTCCCGTGATGAACCGTATGCGCGTCTCTGATTGTCCACTCGCACAAGCGACCGCAGATATATTGCTGTCGTTGCACCCAGAAAACAGCAGCGGTGGCGGCATCGTGGTAGCGGCACACCGCAAGCGCCAGCACGCGCCCATCCACTGTCTTGTGTACACTTCAGTGATGTCCGCTGTTTTATTTTTGTTGGTTTTTTGTTCGTCTATTCCTTTCTATGGGATACAGTTCCAGTCATAAACATATAGCGTGCGTGTTTGAGCATGCAGAGAATGGCCTGTGTCGGGGCCATTGGGATGGCGCAATGCGTATAGATAGGCCTACCAGAGCACTCGGGGACACGCCATGCCATGTGGACAGTGGCGCCCGCATCGTTAATGTCAGTAATTCCTTGCGTTCGCTTTCATCTCTCCTTTTTTTTTTCTCCGCATACTCAGCTGAAGAAAAGTGAACTATGCAAACAGAGAGCGGGGATAGACGTACTCGAAGCAGCTTTCTATAGATCGCGCCGGGCCGCACAGTTGGCGCCTGCGTTTGCTAATGACCCTGCGCCCGACCCGCACGCCACGACTACTCTAGCAGGCTTCTGGAGAAGTGATCTGCAACACAGCACTCGTGGCGCGGACGGCGCCTTGTGAAATATAGACAGGGAAATCCAAAAGAACGCGTGAAAAATAAATTGGGGTCGTTGGATTTGCAGCTAGGGCGCGCGCACCGCATTCGATATATTATATACTCGATAGATCGCTGAATGCACTTTCACTGTCAAGGACGAAGTTATTTCTTGACCGTCGTGTTGTAGACATATGCAGCGTGGCTTGACACATGAGGCACCAGATGAAGCTGGTCGAGATGAAAAAATAAATAAATAACGGTGCATGGACTACACACAGAAACGACGCGGTCGAGTTCGGCCTGTCTTCTTGTATATCAAGCGAACCCTGGTTACAGCGGGCGCAATGCACGGCGATGCATAGCGACCGCTTCGCCAGGTCACGCGAATTTCGCATTGCACGAGTACCAAGGACCCAGGAGATCTCGCCAGTGCAGTGTACGTGCCCGGCGATTGTCGGAGAACGAGAGATGCGTTATGATACTGTGCCTGCGTTGTAGACTTATTCTTAGGAGAACCAAAAGACACGGCACGCAGAGAGCTAGCTTGCGGCGGAAATCAATGACTGAACGGCGCAGTTTCTTTCTGCGCGGTAAGACAGAATCCGCGCGAATGAAGCAACGTAGAAGTTTCCGGGATTCCCGATCCATATATTGATCGCTGGCAAAACAAAAAGCACTAGAAAATGTATTCATTTTTAGCCACCCAAGAAAGATGTAGAGGCAAGCTGCCGATCGTGACAATACAAAGATATGGCGCCGTTGCTCGCTGATTCCGCATGGACGAGTACGCCTCGACAGCATTGCCGACACACACACAACACACACACACACACACACCACGGTGTGTGTGTGTGTGTGTGTGTATGTGTGTGTGTGTGTGTGTGTGTGTGTGATAACAAACTGCGACCAATTTTCTTCGCTGGTGCGAACTTGCATAATGACAAAATTAATACCAAGGACCAAGCTTACATTTCTATTTTCCTGCTGTGTGTGTGAGAGAGAGAGAGGAAATCTTTATTGTAAGTCAATGCTGGAGTCAAGGGCGGCAAGGGCAGGAGACTAGCCTCACCGGAGCCCTCACTTTACTCAGGCAGTGGCCAGACCTTGAAGCCTCCGCCTGATTAGCAGCCCGTAGCCAAGGGGGGGGGGGGGGTGATTTTACGTTACATGGTGTTGTACCGAAAATAAATAATGAAAATAGGCGTTCTTCTCAAATAGTCAAGGTTTTCAGCAAGTGCCCCCCCCCCCCCCCCCCCCCCAAAAAAATTCCTAGCTACGGGCCTGCTGATTAGTATAAGTCTTTGGCCAGACAGCCTATTACAGAGTGCGAAATTCAGTCCACGGATGCATGCAGTTCAAGTTAAACAACCTGTGTTAAAATATCATGCAAGAACTTAACAACATCACAAGAGGAATCAGTACAGAACTTATTTATCTAGTCGACACTATGCTTTCTACGTAATAATATACAACTGCTTGCATTTTATATATGACAATATAAATACGTCACTCAAAGTAAATTATTGCACTTTTAAACTGAACCACAGGCCTGCCCCCTAACCAACCTCCCATTTAACCTCTTCGTCCGGTCCCCCGTATAGTGGGCGAACGCATTTATCGGGCGAGGAAGCAGGCAAGTGAAGTAAGTGGTGCACGTCTTCCCTGGGGAGAACACCGCTGTTGCTGTAAATGAACTGTCGAGACCAAGTGCTTGCCGATGTACTTCGTATTTCTTAGTGGGGAATCTGTAAGCTTTTTTCACCAGTATACAGTCGTAGTCGCGTTCATTCACGTTATGCCAACAGCCCGCATATACCAGAAGTGCTCAAGCACTCCGGAGATCCATGGAATTATCGCTGAGCCATCCAGTATTTGCAATGCACCAGCACCGACATCAGTTCGATTAAGGAACAACTCCGGGGTGGTGTCCACTGGCAACGGATGAAGCCTGCAGCGCCCTGAACGAGCAACGCGTTCGCCTCCACGCGTATAGTTCCTCGTCATATAATCACACTGTTTCCTCAATGTCCCTCTGTGAGCAGTGAGCCTGAGCACACCGACGTCGCGCGCAGCAGCCCTTCTTCTGAACATTGCACGCATCTTCGCACTGGTCGCAGACGTTCCGCTCTCTTGCTCAGGGCTCTGTTCACCTGCCCGTGCCAGGGCTGCAGTCTGCGCGGCCGTACAACAGGTACAGCAGGGCGGCCACCACTTGTGCCACCGGAATGAAGACGTGCGCCAGTCGGTGGCCCTACGAGAGAAGCCACCGACTTCAGAAGAAGAAGAAGAAGGCCTCAGCGTCGTTGGCTTTATTATAAACATCCATAGGCAATGCCGAAACACGAAACCGCTTGTAAGTTATACCCCGGCAACTACACACGCACCGATAACTGCACGTTTGGAAACTTAAGTACATCGGCTTTCCGTTTCGTGATCGTTACGTACGAACTGCAGTGTCCTCGATGCTGGATGCTGCCTCCATCCCCATTATCGGCAGCACGATTTATTGAACTTTTAAAGAGCCTTGTTTTAGTATTACACTAGGGGGGGGGGAGCATACATAAGAAAAAGGAACGTAGAAACAGTCATCACGAATTAAGTAAAGACAAAAACATTAACAAGGGTACAGCGAGTGGAATTCGCTGATATACAATCACAAAATGCTGTTACAACCAATACACTAAAATTGAAGAAAAGGTGGGAGAAATAAAATAAATCAAAACATTCATCGGCAAGAAGCTCCAAGTCGAGTCAGCGAGAGGGGTGGGCCGGGCTTGTCCGGTATTTTGTCTTGAAACGATGGAATCACTGCGGCGAACGACGCTCAGTTAAGAGAAGGCACATGTAAAGACGCCTCGTTTGTATATTTTAATAATGGTTGGGGGTTATCGTCCCAAAACTAATATGATTATTACAGGCGCCGTAGTGGAAGGCTCTGGAAATTTCGACCACCTGGGGTTCTTTAACGTGCGCCTACATCCAAGTAACACGGGCCTCAAGCCATTTTCGCCTCCATCGAAAATGCGGCCGCCGCGGCCGGGATTCGATACCGCAACCTGCGGGGCAGCAGTCGAGCACCTTAACCACTAGACCACAGCAGTGGGTCGCGCTTGTGTATTCTTTATGCGCCTTCTCTTGTCCGTGTGCCTTGTTTAACAATCAGGCCACTGGGATCTTTGCGCCGTTTCATGGATCTGTCGATTCAACAAAGCGAATTAAACTCGTTGACGAGATCCGAGCAAGCACGTAAACAAGATTTTAAAATTATGCCACAAACTCATAGGTATATACAGTGCGGAGTTTCTCATAGCGGTTTTGGACGTTATCTTTGCAAGGAAAACATGGATAACATGGAAAATCACGGCACCTAATAACGCATTTACCTCAGCGTTATTGCAGCATGAGAAAACATAGCTGTAGTGGCTTAGTGGCGCTACCAAGTACGAGGTTGCGGGTTCGATCCGGCAAAAACGTTCGTGTGCTTAGACATAGGCACACGTTAACGAATCTCATGCGGTTAAAATTATTCCGGAGTCTCCCTCTATGTATGCGTGCGATGTGCCTCGTAATCACATCGCGATTTGGACACGCGAAATCATAGAATTTAAAAACATTTGTGCCGAATTAATTCATTCTTCCCCCCCCCCCCCCCCCACTCGAATGAAACTGCCGGACTGACCTTATTAAAGTTTATTCATTCATTCAGCTACGCGCTAGTGGCGCCAAGCCGAAGGAAGAGCGCACCCGGTGGCTTTCCTTCTTTCTCGTTATTTTTCTTTCTTTCTTTCTTCTTTCTTTCTTCTTTTTTCTTTCTTTCTTTCTTTTCTTTCTCTCTTGTTCCTTTTGTAGCCCTTCTTTTGTGTCTGTTCCTTTTCTGTCTTTTTATTTTTCTTTCTCTCTCTTCCCTTTCTGTCTCTTCCTGTCTCTGCTTCTTTCTCTCTTATTCTTTTCTTTCTTTTTATTTCGCTCTTTCTTTCTTTTTCCCTCATGTTCTCCGCTTTTTTCTATCTATTTTTTGTGCCTGTTCCTTTCTTTTTCTTTCCCTCTCTTTCTATCTTTTTATGTCTTTGTTTCGTTTGTTTTTCTCTATTTTCTCTCATTCTTTCTGTCACTTTCTTTCTATCTCTTTCTCTCTCTCTCACACACACGTTTCAGGAGCTCCACTTCGCCGAGCAGAGTCTTTGTTTAACGCTCGCATATGCTGTACTCGATAGTGCGGCTTGCCCAATTCCTGTGCCGCATACCCACCTGTGGAGTTTTTGACGACGGAACACAAGTTACCGATAGCTTAAACAGATTCCCTGTTAAAAAAAAAAAAAAGATTGTGCGTTTCATGAAGCATGGACTACAAACCCATCGAAAGCGTGCTCACCGTGAGGGAAGATGCATCGGCGATGACGAACACGCTGATGCCGCCCAGCACAACCTCGAGCGTGGTGGCCGAAAGCGCTTTGAGTACGGGCGCGTGCTGGGGCGCCAGGTCCACGTGACTCGTCTCGATCCCTGCGGAGATCGACGCAGACCATTGTGCGAAGAGAAGCGAATACAACCGCCCCAGAGGCAGATACTTATTGAGTTAGCAAAAAAGGATGGGAGGTTACATAGCTTAAACCTCAGTGTACCTCGTATTACACTAGGCTGCGATTCGCGGCCGAAGCCGTATCGTGCGAGTGGATTATAGTATGCAGCTCCGATCTGCAATGTAGCTTTGAAGCAACTTCGCAGCAACTCGCGCGAAGGAGAAGTCTTTTTCCTCTAGTTCTTCGGGTGCCTCGATTATCTATAAAGTGCGGAGCACTTTAGGGGCCCGGGCTGTCGTATGCTGTCGTATGCTGTCGTCGCTTGGCGTAACGCAGGTAAAACCACGTATAAAAATAGAAAAAAAGAGCAAGCAAGCCACAAATAGAAATAGAGAGAAAGAAAAGGAAAAAAATAGGAAGAAAAATAGAAATGAATACAAATAAAGAGAAAAAAAGTCAGAAAATCTGGAAAGGAGAAAAAGAAAGAAATATAGGAGGAAAGAAAAAGAAAACCGAAGAGAAACAAAGCAGGCTGCCCTGCTCCGCACTTTATTCAGGCTTGACACCATAAGTGCGAGACTGCCTTTTTTTTTTTTTCTAATGTGAAAAGCTATCTTACCTACGAAGAAGACTCCCAGGGCTGTCATGGCTATGTGTTCTATCCAATGGTTTTCCTTCAACCCTTGTAGCATCGTTGCGCAGGCGTGGATAATCAATCCTGGAAACCGTAAGTATAAAATGGTCAATTAGAACGCTCAGAGGAATACGGATCGCGGATTTCGCTCGGTAGGCACCGAGCCTCAAAGCACAAAGGATTTCAACCTATAGATTTTAAGGCAGTGTTGCCGTAGCAATCTCCAAGTGTCGTATGCGTGATTCACGAAAAGCGTATCGCCAGTGTTTGCTCCCTTTTTTTTACGTAAAATTAAAGAATATCTTGGCAGTAAGAAGCTAATAAAACGTACTCGGCCCGATGAAATTGAGACCTTTCGCGGCCTGTTGTGCGTTAAAAAACGTAGACAAGAGCACAGAGACAAGGGCAGTGTGTGTCTCTGCGCTCTTGTTTAAGCTTTTAACGCGCAACATTGTGCGAGTAATGACAAACCAACAAGCCCAAGTAGATACCCTTCTAGAGACCTTTCTATTGATCATGATCCAAAACTTGTCTATAAAATGCCTCTTGTCAATTTATCACTACTTGATGTTGAATCATTATCCAAAATTTGACGAAAACAATTTTGTCAACTTGTATCACAGTTGCAAGTTATTGCGAATGTTTGTGAGCATTATTGATGGTTAATTTATAACTGCATATGTTTTTAACCATGTGTTAACCTGTTAGACTGCAGGTTCAAAGTGAACGTGTTCATGATTAAAAACTTCGCATTTACTTTTCTCGTCTCCCTATTATAGCTATGCTTCATATTTTAGCAGGCATTGTTACACAGAGTGTTAGAGTAGTCATTCAAAACAGCGAGCTTTCGACGTTCGTAGCGCTCCAGTGGCTGCTCACGTGTGTCTAATTTCTGCGGTTCTAGGAGTATCGATCTAGGGCTCCGAAGCAAAGAGTTCGTTACTGGGGCGAATGTCCCGGGGCACCCAGTCTCCGAGAAACTGTTTTTGTTTTTTTCATTACTAATGCATTAACTTGCCTCTCGCGCTACAGGACTTTCGGATCCAATTTCCTCCGACGAGACTCTGTTGTTGCGCCGTTATCGATTTCAAGGCTTAACGATACGCGATGCCTATTGTGGAAACCCTTTTACCCGACGGCACCCAGCAGAGCTGGAATCGAATCGATGTTGTCGGTGCGACAGTTCAAGTCTTCGTCATCCTCACGCGATTATCTTTGGCGTTAGTGTAGAACTTATGAGAGACTTTGGACATTGGAACTATAGATCTTTCCTCTTTGACAACTTCAGAATTTCGCTTCTTTATCAACTGGCTAATGATTTCAAGGAACATTTCTAGCGATGAAAGATCACCACGTTCAAATTTAGGCCACGGACGAAGCGTTATCATGTAGCCATTGGTTTAATGCATGAATTGATCAAGCAAGCAGATTTGTAATCACGACGACGGAGGCCATCGGCACACCTTTTATATGTTTTTACTGTTACTGCAGCAAACACCAGCTTAAACTGCCGCAGTCACATTGTTTAGTTCAGAAGTGGTAGTTCCTATTTCAAAAGTGCAGTTTTTCTTTGCGGTATTCGTCCCTATTCCTGACCAATTTCCCAGAATATAAAGTAACTTCCAGTGTTCCCTGCCGAGACCACGTTTTGACTGAGGCATGGCACAGAAAGCGATGAGGTTCGTGAAAATCTATGGCCACCTGAGGGTTCTTTAATGGGCTTCTAAAGTGTATAAAACCGTTTCAACACAAAAGTGTTCTATGCCGTGGTCCACCAAGACTTCGCTGACGTATTTCCGCCACGGAAATACGTCATTCAAATAGAGATGACAAAGAAAGACTAGAAGAAAAAGTTTCATTGATTTGGATGACCTGGGAGTCGAACCCGCAATCTCTCTGCCCACGATGATAGTTGCCGGGCACTCTACCCACTGCGCGACCGGCACACGGGCTTACAGACTCACAAACGCGCCTTACTCTCTCACCCCTTCTTCCTCTCATAGCGCTCTCGATTTGCAAGGGCGGTGTCGCCATCTAGAAGCAGTGAAATACTGCATCATGATACTAACGAGCACCGACACGGAGCGTTTCCGTAGCGTCAGCGCAGCGGAGGCTGGTTCCCTGATTTTTCACATTGTTGCAATAGTTTCAATAAATGTGTACCAACTGGCCCAACCTTGTTCGCTCTACCAGTCCTGCGACTTTTAACACAAAAGTGCATAATGTCATGGTCCACCAAGATTTCACTGTCATCTCTGTCACGGAAATGACGTCAGTAAAAAATGCCCGCGAACAGGTCACAATTTTTCTTTCGTGGTTCGTGCACACTGCACAGAGAGTCACAAACGAGCGTGTTATAAAGCGTGCGCGCGGCCGCTTTCAAACACCTGCGAGACAGAACGGCGCGAGTCGCGCGCCCAAGAAGCGCGAACGACGAAAAAACAAGCATCAAAAGACGCCGGCGCGCCGCATCCTCCTCACCCAATCGAGCCAGGCGCAGACGACGCGATCAAACGCCCGGCAAATCCTGGATGGTTCTAGAAGGAAGGGGGGACGCATACCCGAGCGATGCCGCCGCGATTCGAACCTACGAGAAAGCTCTCGTCCTTTCTCTAGCTTCAGCTGTATTGCACGCCGAATAACTCTCCCGACGCTTCTAGAAACCGGGGGAGAAGGGATAAAAGCGTGCGACGACGACCGAGAAGTCAGTGCAGACAGGAGGCAGTCAGCGAAGGAGTGAGCGAGTCAGTCGGCCCGGATGGTGAAGTTATGCTACGTGTGGCTCCGTTAGCCAAAGAAGACGTGTTTATGATGGTGTCCGGTCAGTCGATCGTCGATCTGGAAGAATCCGATGACGACATCGTGTGAGCCGTGACTATTCACGACGACGGTTGAGCTACGACGATCAACGCTGGAGCTGGCGTGAGTGCTTCCTTGAAGAGAAGCATTCGATTACCGTCCAAGTATTGTGGACTGGATACGCCATTGTATATTCAGGACTTTAACGGTGATTGAATAGTTGTAATGCATGCGATTGCATTTGTAGCGTGTGATCTGTTTGTTTAGCTCCCGTTGTGTAAACACCATCTGAGTTATATTGTGAAGCCGAGTGTGCACGTGTTTGTATTATTTGTATTGCCTTAACTGAGAATATATTTCGTTTTCGTTTGTGTTATCGACTCTCGGCTCTGACTCGGTCTTTGGGCCACAACCGGCGTTCGCTGGCGCACCAAAGGACCAACTCTAAATTGTCCGCGCTTTCGTGGTGCGTTTTCGGAGGGCCTTGACGCCAGCCCTTAGAATCCGCCCGGCGATTGCCAACCCGATTAACGGGACAAGTGACAATTATTCTGGCGTCCGCGACACAGGACCTTTTTGATGCACAGTGTGTCCAAAGTAGGGAGAAAGAGCCTTGGGACGTTGATAGTGCTTTCGTGACGGTTTTTGAGTGTTGCACCGCGTTCTCGCTAACCTGTGTGCTGAGAGTGTTTTGGTATTCGAAGTTAGGCAGAGGTATTGTGCACGCGGCTAGGTTTTGTTGACGGGCATCATGGATCTCGAGAAGTTAGTTGCCCTTGGTGAGAAGATGGGTTTGTCTGGGGCCGAACTACGAAAGTGGGTCAGCCAAAAGGACAAAGAAGAAAGAGAAAGAGTTAAGGAAGAAAAAGCAGCAGAGCTTGAAAGAGAGAGGTTGACGGTTGAGAGAGCTAATAAAGAAAGAGAAGCAGAGCTTGAAAGAGAGAGGTTGGCGGCTGAGAGGGCCATCAAAGAGAGAGAAGCAGAACTAGAGAGGCTAGCAGCTGAGAGGGAGAAAGAAGAAAGAGAGGCGCAGGTGGCTGAGAGAGAAAGGCAACGGCAGCACGAATTGGAACTCGAACGGCTCCGTTTGCAGCAGCGCATAGAGACAGGGAAGATCATAGCTTCCGATTGAACCCAAGCAAACTGCTTGTGGCGTTTGATGAGAGGAAAGATGACCTTATGCATACCTGCACAGGTTTGAGACGATAGCTAGAAGCCAAAATCGGCCGGAGCAGCAATGGGCAACAGCTTTGAGCACCTGTTTGAGTGGCGAAGCGCTCAGTGTGTACGGTAGGCTGACACCTACCGATGCAGCTAATTACGGAAGAGTAAAAGCTGCTTTGCTGAAGCGATTTAGATTCACCGTGGAAGGCTTCCGAGATCGGTTCCGTACGGGAAAGCCAGCTGATGGCGAGACGGCAACGCAGTATGCCGCGCGGCTCAGCCATTATTTTTACAGGTGGATCGAACTTTCAGAGACGGCACAGGAGTACGGTGAGCTTAGAGAGCTTTTAATCAGAGAGCAATTTCTCACCAGTTGCCACCCGAGCCTGTCGCTGTATCTGAAAGAGAGGAAAGCTAAATCGCTTGAGGACATGCTTGAGTTGGCCGATCAGTTCTTAGAAGCGCAAGGTGGCACGAATTTGGCCAAAGTAAAAAAGGAGGTTCACGAGGAGTCGAAGAAATCGGCACTTGAAGAAAACAAGCGTGCACCGGAGAGTGTTCCGCGATGTTTTCTGTGTAACCGCGTGGGTCATCGCGCTAACAGTTGCCGGACCAACTTATCACGCCCCAGTGTGACGAAGTGTTTTAAATGTGGTCAGACTGGCCACAAAGCAGACGCATGTCGAATCGATGCGAGTAAAGCCCATCAAGCAGCTTGTGCGTATGCCCCGCCAAAAGAGGAAGCAGAGGCGATCAATGATGAATTGGCCGAGCTGAAAAGCGGGAAGAAGATGCATTTCATTGGTGCTGCGGTGACAACAGACACAACGAAAGGAATGCCGACAAGTAAGGGGAAAGTTGGTGGAAAGGAAGTCACGGTACTAAGAGAGAGTGGATTCACTACTGTGATCGTACGAAAGAAATTGGTCCGAGAGATCGAGTTCACAGGCAATACCCAACCGGTTCGCCTGCTTGATAGTTCTATTCGAATGCTTCCTGAAGCCAAGATTGAGGTTGAGACACCATACTTCAGCGGGGGAGTTACTGTCCTGTGCATGGATAACCCCCTGGTCGACCTAATCGTGGGAAACATCGACGGAGCGCGAGGGCCATACGATCCTGAACGTTTGGGAGAAGCCCCGAAGATGGAGCCCTCGTCAGTTCAGGAACCACGACAGAAAGGAACCGCGGAAGAGAACCCCAGGAAAGATGTCGCCCGAGCTCATATGGAAGTCGAGGTGTCACGGAATGTCAATGAGGGGGCACCAACGGTCGCTGTACCGCCTGTGAAGACGCGCCGAGCAGGTGACATTGCAACTGAGCGGCCACCATCATCTGCGGCTCAAAAGATGACGAAGGTGGTCGTCCGAGCAAAACACCACGGCGCGCAGAAGTTGGCGAAGCACCGCGAACGTTCTAACGAACGCGACCACGCCTTGCCGGTGTCGAATGTGTCGACGGCAGCAGAGACGCCCCCTCCGGCACCGTCAAATGGAACGGCTCGCAAGAAAAAGAAGAGAAACAAAAAAGAGAGCGAGCGAGCACCGAAAGAAGGGGCGCAAGCGCGGCACGATTTAAACAGTACAGGGTGTTGGAGTTGAAAGTGTTTGAAGTGTTTTGAGTTTGAATGAGTTGTGTTATTATATCCTGCGGGAAGTGTGTATGGCTAGTGAGCCGAAGTGTCGTTTGCTTAACATTATGTGTACAGAACTATTGACATAACTGTATAAGCATTGTAAATGAGGAGCTTTGTTTTGTGCGTCGCATTGTTTATATGAAATGTATGTTGGTGTGTTATAATTATGTACTTATGTTATCTTTCATATGTCGTGGCATTGAGATGCCCTGTGAATTGTATCGAGAGTTCTATTGTGAATGTGACGCGCATTTTGTGTGGACTGAGTTATGGACTCTGTATGTGGGACATTTTTGGATGTGTATATGCGCGCTCGTTTGTGTTGTTTGAATATTATGTGATAATATTCTTGAAGTGGGGGGCAGTGTCACGAACGAGCGTGTTATAAAGCGTGCGCGCGGCCGCTTTCAAACACCTGCGAGACAGAACGGCGCGAGTCGCGCGCCCAAGAAGCGCGAACGACGAAAAAACAAGCATCAAAAGACGCCGGCGCGCCGCATCCTCCTCACCCAATCGAGCCAGGCGCAGACGACGCGATCAAACGCCCGGCAAATCCTGGATGGTTCTAGAAGGAAGGGGGGACGCATCCCCGAGCGATGCCGCCGCGATTCGAACCTACGAGAAAGCTCTCGCCCTTTCTCTAGCCTCAGCTGTACTGCACGCCGAAGAACTCTCCCGACGCTTCTAGAAACCGGGGGAGAAGGGATAAAAGCGTGCGACGACGACCGAGAAGTCAGTGCAGACAGGAGGCAGTCAGCGAAGGAGTGAGCGAGTCAGTCGGCCCGGGTGGTGAAGTTATGCTACGTGTGGCTCCGTTAGCCAAAGAAGACGTGTTTATGATGGTGTCCGGTCAGTCGATCGTCGATCTGGAAGAATCCGATGACGACATCGTGTGAGCCGTGACTATTCACGACGACGGTTGAGCTACGACGATCAACGCTGGAGCTGGCGTGAGTGTTTCCTTGAAGAGAAGCATTCGATTACCGTCCAAGTATTGTGGACTGGGTACGCCATTGTATATTCAGGACTTTAACGGTCATTGAATAGTTGTAATGCATGCGATTGCATTTGTAGCATGTGATCTGTTAGCCCCCGTTGTGTAAACACCATCTGAGTTATATTGTGAAGTTGTAACTGGTACCAGCCGAGGGTGCATGTGTTTGTATTATTTGTATTGCCTTAACTGAGAATATATTTCGTTTTCGTTTGTGTTATCGACTCTCGGCTCTGACTCGGTCTTTGGGCCACAACCGGCGTTCGCTGGCGCACCAAAGGACCAACTCTAAATTGTCCGCGCTTTCGTGGTGCGTTTTCGGAGGGCCTTGACGCCAGCCCTTAGAATCCGCCCGGCGATTGCCAACCCGATTAACGGGACAAGTGACAGAGAGCTAACAGCTCCAGGCGACGAGACGAGGTGCGTCTCATGCACTGTCTCGCGTCGTTCAGACTCGAACGTCCGCACTGAGTCGGCGTGTTTCGCAAGGAAGCTGTTAGTGCTGGTCTCTACGGTCTGGCTGACGTTATCGAGATGCCCGGGCGCTCACAGATGGATGCAAATCCAAAGCCGACATATCCCACCATTCACATCCATAAAACTTCGTGCCACCTTTCCGTCTGACAGAGAGAGAGAAAGGTGAAGGAAAGAAAGGGAGGTTGACCATCCCGTACGTGGGCAAGGGCAAAGGAAGTGTGAAAGAATGAAAGAGGAGAAGAGTCTATGACGACCCTACAGTCATTGAGACTGGGTGCTGAAGAAACTCTATGGACTGACCCTTGTAGAAACCGCAGGTGCGTACCCGAAAGTCACTTGGCCTACTGGAGGTGTTATAACGGACGTAAGGCATGATCGTGTCGGAACTGTTCAATTTTTACTTTAGTTTTTAAGTTTGACGAATTCTCGGTCTTCCCCGCCCGCGGCTAGGGCATGGTCACGTGACAATGGCGCTTTTTGATGCTGTGTTCTGGAGGGAACGAGGCGTCATAGGCCAACCTGACGCGGAAGAGAAACTGCGCTGTTACTGAAACAGACGCTCTGCGCCACGTTTCAGCTTCTCTCACGCATTTCGCCAACCGTTGCCAGGGCCTGGTCGCCTGACACCTGCGCTTTCTAAGTGCGTAGCATTTTAGGGGCCCGACTTGTCAACCACTGTCTCATGTCGCATGGTCATGCAGTGGTCCATACAGTCCTAAAACAAGGCTAACAATGCTCAAAACCAATGCAAAGTAAACTAGCAAGGTCTAAATTGTATAAACTACAGAAATAACTAAGAATTATATGCAATATTTTACCTAAAATCGCGAAAAACGCTTCTGAAACATCCGGCTGATGCGCGCGCGGCGCCAGAGAGGGCGCCGCCTCCTTGGCAAGCGCGCGATTGCCAAGGCAAAATTGCTGGGTTGAACATGCTACGCACTTCCTCAGGTGTCACGGTAGTTGAGCTCCATTAAGCGCAGGGTTTAGCACTACGCTAAGACCTACACAACAACGACATTGGCGCAAGATTTAGCGCGGGATTTAGAACGTACACCAGGGCCTACACAAAAACGACATTAGCGCAGGATTTAGCGCGGGATTTAGAACTACGCCAGGGCCTACACAAAAACGACATTAGCGCAGAATATAGCGCGGGATTTAGAACTACGCCAGGGCCTACACAAAAACGACATAAGCGCAGGATTTAGCGCGGGATTTAGAACTACACCAGGGCCTACACAAAAACGACATTAGCGCAGAATATAGCGCGGGATTTAGAACTACGCCAGGGCCTACACAAAAACGACGTTAGCGCAGAATATAGCGCGGGATTTAGAACTACGCCAGGGCCCACACAAAAACGACATTAGCGCAGGATTTAGCGCGGGATTTAGAACTACACCAGGGCCTACACAAAAACGACATTAGCGCAGAATATAGCGCGGGATTTAGAACTACGCCAGGGCCTACACAAAAACGACATTAGCGCAGGATTTAGCGCGGGATTTAGAACTACACCAGGGCCTATACAAAAAAACCCGCATTTCCCCGAAGGGGAGTATGAGGAAGTGCGAAGCACGGGGTGATGTTATGAGGGGGCGCGCGCGACTAAACTGCAGAGCCGAGCGAAGGAGACGGCAGCGAGAGAGCACGCGCCAGCCGACCCACGGAGGTCTGGCCGTTTTTAAGTGCCAAGCACTTTTACTGATGATGATCTGTCTTCCGGACTCGTTCCAAAGAACCCGCAACGCGTTCAACTTGTTGGCGGCGTTGCGCACGCCCGAGATGGGGCTCAGGTTGTTGTCGAACCACAGTCGATCGCACACCGCGCAGCTATATCCGAAGCTGCGGTCCACGAAGTCTCGCTTGAAGCGCGCGTCCGGCCGATCGAATTTGAGGTCCCGCGCTCGCTCACGCATCGCGCGTCCCCGCGCCAGATCGGCTTCGGGGGGCTCGGCTCGCTTCGCACGCTTTCGTTCGGCGTCTCGCCGCCGGCCTTCATCACCACAGGCAATGCGCGGGGCGCGCGCAGCCACGGAGCGGAGGGCGGAGCGCGCGCAGTCACGTGGGGCGTGACGTCGCTGCGCCGTTGCTACAGACGCTCCTCTCCGCTCCTCGCGCCGTTGCTATGGGACGGCGGATTCAGGGTCGCTTATAAAGTGCATTCGCACTTAAAAAAAGCCGGCAGATCCCACGCATTGTGGGAATCAATGTAATGCGAAGCAGCCAGCAAAGAGCTGCATACATCGTCTCGTATGTCATTGAGGAAAATGCGTGTCATGGATTTCATGTTAACTCCTATTATTTATGTTCGTCACACAGTAACGTCACGCAATACCAACTTCGGGGTCGATCAAGCTAGAGAAACGGCCGCCATGGAGCGTCCCATGAGCGTGGCACGCAAGTCATGCTGTACATGACATACGTGTCATGACTTTCATGTTAACTCGTGTTATTTATGTTCCTCACACGGTCACGTCGCAAGATACCAATTTTGGTGTATATCAAGCTAGCGAAACGGCCGCCAGCACCTCACGAGCGTGGCACGTAAGTCATGCTGTACATGATACGCGTGTCATGATTTTCATGTTAACTCGTGTTTTTATGTTCCTCACACAGTCACGTCGCGCAAAACCAATTTCGGGGTAGAGCAAGCTAGCGAAATGGCCGCCAGCGCTCCATGAGCGTGGCACGTAAGTCATGCTGTGCATGACATGCGAGTCATGATTCTCATGTTAACTCGTGTTTTTATGTTCGTCACACAGTCACCTCACAAGATACCAATTTTGGTGTATGTAAATCTAGCCAAACCGCCGCCAGCGCCCCATGAGCGTGGCACGTAAGTCATGCTGTACATGACATGCGTGTCATGATTTTCATGTTAACTCGTGTTATTTATGTTCATTACACAGTCACGTCACAAGATACCAATTTCAGGATAGGTCAAGCTAGCGAAGCCGCCGCCAGCGCCCCATGAGCGTGGCACGTAAGTCATGCTGTGCATGACATGCGAGTCATGATTCTCATGTTAACTCGTGTTTTTATGTTCGTCACACAGTCACGTCACAAGATACCAATTTTGGTGTACATAAAGCTAGCGAAACCGCCGCCAGCGCCCCATGAGCGTGGCACGTAAGTCATGCTGTACATGACATGCGTGTCATGATTTTCATGTTAACTCGTGTTATTTGTGTTCGTTACACAGTCACGTCGCGCAATACCAATTTCAGAGTAGATCAAGCTAGCGAAGCCGCCGCCAGCACCCCATGAGCGTGGCACGTAAGTCATGCTGTGCATGACATGCGAGTCATGATTCTCATGTTAACTCGTGTTTTCATGTTCGTCACACAGTCACGTCACAAGATACCAATTTTGGTGTATATAAATCTAGCCAAACCGCCGCCAGCGCCCCATGAGCGTGGCACGTAAGTCATGCTGTACATGACATGCGTGTCATGATTTTCATGTCAACTCGTGTTATTTATGTTCATTACACAGTCACGTCACAAGATACCAATTTCAGGGTAGGTCAAGCTAGCGAAGCCGCCGCCAGCGCCCCATGAGCGTGGCATGTAAGTCATGCTGTGCATGACATGCGAGTCATGATTCTCATGTTAACTCGTGTTTTTATGTTCGTCACACAGTCACGTCACAAGATACCAATTTTGGTGTATATAAATCTAGCGAAACCGCCGCCAGCGCCCCATGAGCGTGGCACGTAAGTCATGCTGTACATGACATGCGTGTCATGATTTTCATGTTAACTCGTGTTATTTGTGTTCGTTACACAGTCACGTCGCGCAATACCAATTTCAGGGTAGATCAAGCTAGCGAAGCCGCCGCCAGCGCCCCATGAGCGTGGCACGTAAGTCATGCTGTACATGACATGCGTGTCATGATTTTCATGTTATCTCGTGTTTTTATGTTCGTCACACAGTCGCGTCACAAGATACCAATTTCAGGGTAGGTCAAGCTAGCGAAGCCGCCGCCAGCGCCCCATGAGCGTGGCACGTAAGTCATGCTGTGCATGACATGCGAGTCATGATTCTCATGTTAACTCGTGTTTTTATGTTCGTCACACAGTCACGTCACAAGATACCAATTTTGGTGTATATAAATCTAGCCAAACCGCCGCCAGCGCCCCATGAGCGTGGCACGTAAGTCATGCTGTACATGACATGCGTGTCATGATTTTCATGTTAACTCGTGTTATTTATGTTCATTACACAGTCACGTCACAAGATACCAATTTCAGGGTAGGTCAAGCTAGCGAAGCCGCCGCCAGCGCCCCATGAGCGTGGCACGTAAGTCATGCTGTGCATGACATGCGAGTCATGATTCTCATGTTAACTCGTGTTTTTATGTTCTTCACACAGTCACGTCACAAGATACCAATTTTGGTGTATATAAATCTAGCTAAACCGCCGCCAGCGCCCCATGAGCGTGGCACGTAAGTCATGCTGTGCATGACATGCGAGTCATGATTCTCATGTTAACTCGTGTTTTTATGTTCGTCACACAGTCACGTCACAAGATACCAGTTTTGGTGTATATAAATCTAGCCAAACCGCCGCCATCTCTCTATGAGCATGGCACGTAAGTCATGCTGTACATGACACGCGTGTCATGTTTTCATGTTAACTCGTGTTATTTATGTTCATTACACAGTCACGTCACAAGATACCAATTTTGGTGCATATCAAGCTAGCGAAACTGCCGCCAGCGCTCCATGAGCATGGCACGTAAGTCATGCTGTACATGACATGCGTGGCATGATTTTTATGTTAACTCAAGTTTTTATGTTCGTCATACAGTCACGTCGCGCAATACCAATATCGGGGTAGATCAAGCTAGCGAAACTGCCGCCAGCGCCCCATGAGCGTGCCACGTAAGTCATGCTGTACATGACATGCGTGTCATGATTTTCATGTTATCTCTTGTTATTTATGTTCGTTACACGGTCACGTCGCAAGATACCAATTTTGGTGTATATAAAGCTAGCGAAACGGCCGCCAGCGCACCATGAGCGTGGCACGTAAGTCATGCTGTGCATGACATGCGTGTCATGATTTTCATGTTATGACTTGTCATTTATGTTCGTCATACAGTCATGTTACGCCATGCCAATTTTGGTGCACATTCGATGAACCATGCGACCAGGAGAGCACAAAGTCGTAGGCGGCTAGATAGATAGATAGATAGATAGATAGATAGATAGATAGATAGATAGATAGATAGATAGATAGATAGATAGATAGATAGATAGATAGATAGATAGATAGATAGATAGATAGATAGATAGATAGATACGCTCAAAGTCGCAGAAGTTCGCTAAGAAATGCTTCGCATTTAAAAGTCACTGTTTCGCCGCAAGGGCGAAGCAATGAATGCGATAGCAAGAAACTAATGCTATACGAAGTGAGGCTCGCCAGTGGATACTCTCAGTTTGAACAGCGCTCCTGTTGCAAAGGCGGCCGAAGCAGCGAAGGAAACTAGCGTGCTTCAAGTGTCGAGCTGTGACACTTGATAGTTCGCGCTCATCTTCTGTTTGTTCGTTTAGCGGCGTCCCTTGAGCTCGAGTGACTTTCGTACGCACCGTAACATGAGCGCGGACATCACGGTGAAAGCTCGAAACATTCCTCTTCCCCTCACCACGAGAAAACTGCGCGAGCAGACAGCGGAAGAGCAAGGTTCTCTCTGCGCAAATATAAGAAGAAGCAAGCGAGCGAGCTCGCCGACGACTTTTAAATCCGCCAGTCGCGCTCCTCGCGCCATCTCGCTGGTAATGAAGAAACGCCTATAAGCGCCTGCCGTCTCTGAGTCCTGCCAACGGTAAAGGGTGTGTATATAACGCTCGCCATTAGCTACCCGAAGGATCTGCGTTTTCTGGCGTAGTGGTTAGCGCCGCGCGCTGCGGAACGACAGGTCGCTGGTTCGATTCCGCGCTTCGCAAGCATTTTTCTGAATTATCTTTCTTTGGGACTTTGATATATATATATATATATATATATATATACATACTTATACATATACGGTGAATGACGGCGACGGCAAAATCCAGCCGAGACTGTCCATATTGCTATCGCAATAAAATATTAGCTGAGTATTTACCGAGAGATTTCGTACTACACCACGGCGTACACAAAAACGAAATTAGCGCAGGATTTAACATGGGATTTGGAACTATGTATACACCAAGACATACACAAGAACTATATTACTCACAGAATTAGCCCTGGATTAGAGCAATATTAGCGCTGCAATAAGCGCTGAATTTAGTGAGGTTTTTTTTCTTTACTCACGCGAACGCCGCAAAGACTAAGTTGACTCGCAGCTGCTGGGCTCACGTGATACCTTCTGTACTTGACACGACTTTGAAATATAGAGATCTAAGGTTTTCGCCTAAAAAATGTAGAGCTTTCCGCATAATTAGAATACAGGATCTGCTGCAGCGCAAAAGCAATGCCGCTCGACAAACAGAAAAGTTTTCAGTGGCACGAGTACCGGGTGAAGCGCGAGACAGACGGTACGATTTTCCATGCGATGTGCCGGCCGACGCGGCGAAGGGGGAGAGGGAATAGTGGCTGTCCGATGCTATGAAAGGTCACCATTCCGGTTTCGCCACCGCCGTGTCGGACGTCGCATCGCATGGAAAATCGTACCGTCTGTCTCGCCCTTGACAGTCTTGTTTCTCTTCCAAGTATTTCCGGTCGAGCACTTCCAGTTTTCAGAATATACAAAAAATGGTTTCTTAAAAATAGAAATCGATGGTTCTGTTTCAAGCTGAGGGTTATAATTGTATATATGTGGTATCGGAGCATATCTTGACTTAATATGAGGGCCAACTGACTGTCAGGACAATGAAAGAAGATTAATTGGTTGAGTTCATTGAAATATTGCTAGCAGCTGGAATCGTTGCGGCACCAGGCGAAGCAGGTCCCAACCACGCGCTTCCTTCTACGTGGCCTCTTAGGTGTCCCTCCGCAAACTGGTACGAAATTGATGGTTCTGGTTGGAAGTTATATTTTAAGGCGAAAGCCGTCGACGCCTCATGAAACGAGAAAAGCGGCCGTCGGCGTCAACGCGAACGATGCCAAACGTCACGTGTTATGGCGTCATCGTGACGTCAAATAAGATGACGTCGCACGATGACGTCATCGCACAAAATCATCGCGTGGTCAAAGGTGTGCGGATCCCGGAGGGAGTGCAAAACCAGGTAAGGTGCACAAAGCTTTCGGAGGGTGCAGGGTTGGGGGCAAGGATCAATACGTCGACTGAGAAGAAGATGGCTCACAGTTAATCACAAGTTTACCAACACAATCAGTGCCACTCTCAGTATATGGCATTAGCGTCGCTTTACATTTTTTTATAGAGCGGCCATGACAGAAGACAGGATGTCCCCACCAGAATGTGGCAGTCTGTATCGTACCGTCACGTGGCTCTCCGCAGCGCGTTGCCAAAGCCGCTCAACCGCGAGAGGCATTAGTATAAAGGACATGCGATGCAAGCTATTTTCTTTGTAATCGCGGCATGTGGGAATAGGAAGCTTTATATTTTGAATCAGTATTCAGACAAAATCAGTTCTATAGCGCAGAGCAACTACGAGGGTTATCAAACAATGCAGTGTAGGCAAAAAGACTCGTCACTCAATATGCGCAGCAATGAAGTATGCTGGGGTTCGTGCATGAATTCGCTTAAACACGACTCGGAGGCCGAAGCCATCTTTTCCTTGTCAGCAAATGTACTGATACCCTCCCCCCCTTGATAGCTTTCTGCTCCTAACGTGGTTGTGCACGGCCTCCATGATCGGTGCGATGGCGAGCTTCCTGCACCTCACCTGGTTTTGCACTGCCTCCGTGATCGGCCTACCTTTGACCAAGCAACGATGTTTGTGATGACATCATGATAACGTCACGAATTTCTGCGATCTATGACGTCATCACGTGATGAATTTCCGCATCACTCGTGCTGGCGCCGCTAATGCCGACGGTTAAATTTCACGTTTGATGAGGCATCTAAGGCTCTAGCCTTAATAACGTCTTTTAGCTTTGGCATTTCTAGCAGTGCCGTACTGAGTTTTAAGAAAGACCCCACCCCCTCCTCCCCTTATGCAATCTCCCCATTTTTTCCACCTCCTTGTGAGGTATGATGACTTAGTTACCGTGCTTCTTGTTGTATAGTGAATTTGTAGAGCAGAAAGTGTTACTGCAGCTTGTGTAACATTGCGTCTAGCTTTTGTATAAGTCATATTGACGCTAGTTATAAGTATTCAGTCTATAAGCGCCTCTATAGCGCTGCTTGTATTGGTCCAATAAACTTTCCTTTGTAGCTCTTCAGCGTAGCAGTACACTGTAGTAGGCTACAACCTAAGAATGAATATAAGCTCCGCCCACAGAATCTTGGTGCGCCCGCTCTCAACCTCTGTAAGAAAGACGTGCGCGTGTTTTGCCTGCTAATGTAAACACTACGCATATTTAGAATTAAAATTGAGGCGCCATTCGATTCTGTGAAGATTGGATGAGCAGTGCAGCTGTTTAGCACACGACACAGAGGCTACACAAAAAATCGAACCATAGCCGATCACATCGGTGCTGGGCAGTATCGAAGATACATGTATCTTAGACACTATCTTAGATACTCGTTGGATATCATGTATCTGTACCGCGATACGTCTCGCGCGACGTGTATCAGTATCTGTATTTCCGCTACAAGGGGTACTGACACGAAAATTGTCATTTTAACTTGTGGTGTAGTAGCGCAAATTCGCGCTATTCGACACTCGCGAAACAAGACACTCGCGAAGCGAGTGTCGTGTTTCTTCTTGTCCTCTTCTGTGCGAGTGTCGTGTTTCTTCTTGTCCTCTTTGTCCCCGTCGAATTTGCGCTACTACACCATATGTTAAAATGATATCTCACCAACTAGCCCAGCTCTCAACCCTACTGAACGAAAATTGTCAGTTGTCGTTTTCTTGCGTCAAATGAAAGGCAAAGCCCTCAAGAGCCTAGAAAATGTACTGCTAAGCGTGAGTGCACCCTGAAAAAGTAATTACAGTATGTATTTAAAAGCTACTTTCGGTTCCTACTGCACCCTGACGTCACAACACGGTGAGCTTCTCGACACGTGCTCGCGCAAGATATCGCGACGTTTCCACGGCCGCTCCGCGCCGTGGCTCTGTTGGTGATGCACAAGCCATTTTGAGTATTTTGGTGACGCGCGAGTGGCCATTTTGGAAGTTTCGGTACCTGACGTCATCACAACCAGCCAGACTGCTGCGTGAAGTCACCAGAATTAGTACTGTGGCCTGACGTCAAGCTAGTGTTGATGTCTGTAGCTGCGCCATGGGAAAATTGACTTTAATATCAAAATAAAATATCAGCATTTTCTGAGCTTCACAATTGCCCAGAGCCGTCTCTGCATACAGGAGATTAGCATGGCAGAGTAAACTCGCCTTCGAAAAATGGTGTCAGTACCCCTTTAAGATACACAATAGATTATTGCCACGCCGGCTTCTTGTTTTAATTTGATGTATTCGGGTATGACCCACAAGGACGGCTAGCAACGCTAGACGCAGACTGTGCCGCAGCATTTGAGAAGCTTCGCGATTGTAGTAGATCGTTTTGTTAAGATTGCGCGCAGGACGCGAATAGTCTAGATTATTCCAGAGATTGCGCGACCGCCAATGATAAGACTGGAAAGTTCGATGCGTGATATATAAAAGACGGCGCGTCCCAGCCATGATCAGTTATTCGACGGCCGACGCTCTGTTCGCCGCTATCAGTGTACAATGTGTATTGCTGTAGTTTGACTTTCAGTTTCCCGTCCACAAGTTCGACCAAATAAAGAGTTTCATCTTGGACACGCCGACTGCTGCCTTCGTCAACGTCACAACCCCGTGACATTATTCAATGTGTCGAAGTCCTTCATCAACGTGTATCGAAGTCCTTCATCAAACGGTGACGTTTTAACATTCTTGCACACGTACCTATGTCGCTACGCCATTGGAAACAGACTGATACTAGTAGGCGACTTTAATATCCCAGATATCAACCGGCACACGTTGCAACATCACTCCGCCTCGTTTGATAAACTTTTTGACATTATGATAACCGTGAATATCTATCATATCGTGGCACAACATACTCGTGTACAAGGTAGTTCTGCAAACATATTTGACCTGCTGTTCTTGACCAATCATTTTCCTCCAGATAAAGGCGACGTTAAACTGCCTAGACGGTATATCAGACCACCGCGTAGTAACCGGTTCGATCCCAGTTCAAGGCCTTATAACACCTTCCAAATCCCTTGTCACTTCTCTTGATTTTAAGAATACCGATGATTCCAGCATAGTCGCTCAACTTTCCTGTGACTATTGTTCTTTTAAACAGCTTGCTAATAAATCTGTATTAGACATTGATTTGCTAAGGCAGAGATTCAAAGCCATTATATTCTTCTGTATCCGAAGTTACATCCCTAGTAAAATCCTAGTAAAAATTCTAGAAAATCCCAAGTTACATCCCTACAAAAAGGCACAACCATTGGATAAACCGTGAAATCATACACGCCAAAACGCAAAGTAAAATGACTCAGAAAATTGTTAAAAAAAGACCTAACTGCGAAACTCGCCTATCCTTCACTTCAGCAATCACCTTTATGAAAGCGAAAATAAAGGCTGCAAAATCATTCTCTCTTTCTAATACGCTCACTAATTTTCTAAAAAATTCACCATAAAAATTTTGGAATTATCTTAACCCTAAAAGCCAGAATGAGGATGCTATGTCGCAAGAAGAAAGTGAAGAAAAATCACAGCATATCCACGGAGTGAATGATGATGAGTGGGCGAAGCTGCGGAGGTTCATCGGTAAACCATGAATCTTCCATGAATTCTGCCCAGTACATCATCACCGACGTGAGATCGGGTGCGTTTATACTAAAAGTTCGATGAGTTATGACGACTTGCAGCTCACTTTAATTTTACATGTACGCTGTGAATTTTCATTGTTTAGAAAACCATTGCTTTAGAAAACATCTGGCGTCTTTCGTTAAGCAGCTGGCGTCTTTTCGTTTTGCTTTAGAAACATCTGGCGTTCTTTCGTTTTGCTTTTACAAAACATCTGGCGTCTTTCGTTGGTTTATTTCATCAATCAACGGCGTTTTGAACAAAACTTTTATTGTTTAATCACGCACAGGAGAAATCTCACCAGGCACTACCTTCGAGGTAAACAATGGCTGCTAATGGGAATGAGAGACAGAAGAAGTCGGCTTTTAGCTAACACTTACACTTCTACTTCTACTAACGTTTCCTACTGGAACATGCCAGTGGCTGCTAATGGGGAATGAGGGACAGAAGAATTCGGCTTTTAGTTAACGCGCACGCTGCGAATTTTTTATTGTTCAACAACGCACAGGAAAAATCTCCCACCGGCACCACCTTGGAGGTCAAAGCGTAAGACTGGTTACGCACTACGACTACTACTACGACTACGAGGGACGAACGGGTGCCGCCTTAAGGAGCTTCGCCCCGAAAAGCAACCTTAATGAATAACATATTTTAAGTCAATGTTCACTAATGACGATACGATTCCACGCCATATTCACTCACACAGTTCAGACAGCACAGATTCTATCTCCTTAAACGAGGCAGGAATCTTTAATTTATTGTTAAAATTTGACTGCAAAAAGAAAGCCGGACCTGATGACATACCTAACGAATTCTTAAGGCGGTATGCTGAGTGGATGGCACAGTATTTGTTCCTAATACTTAACAAATCATTAACCACATATTCTCTCCAAATCGAATGGGAAATGGCTAAAGTGATACCAATTCACAGAGGTAACAAAACTGATGCTTCAATTTCTGTCCTATTTCACTAACTAGTACAACATGTAAATGGCTTGAACGCATCATCCTCAAACGCATTACTACCTATGACGAATAAAACCACATATATTAATATTCTGTCACCATTCCAGCATGGTTTCCGCAAAGGTCTTTGTACAGCAACTCAATTAACCGAATTAGTACACAAATATCACAAGTCATTGACAATCAAAAACAGATAGATCACACAAATATCACAAGCCATTGACAATCAAAAACAGATAGATCACATACTATTTGACTTCTATAAAGCATTTGATCGGGTGTCACGCAAAAAACTAGCCATAAAAATCGAAGCAGTATTAGGTAATAGACCAATTAGTGACTGGATCAGTGCTTGTTTATCAAACACAGTTCGTCGAAATTAATCTCCAAAAATCTAAAATAACCCAAGTTACGTCAGCCGTGCCTCAGGGAAGTGTCTTGGCTCCAGTTTTATTCCTCATTTTCATAAATGATCTACCTGCATCTATCAAGACTAACATAAGGCTTTTTGCCGATGATTGCATAGTTATAAAGAAATCAATTGTCCTAATGACCACCTAACCTTTGAAAACGATCTAAAATCAGTATCTCAATGGTGTATGGTGTGGCAGATGACATTAATTATAGTTAAATCAGCTTTACTTAGAATAACCAGGAAGCCCCGCCTCGGTGGTCTAGTGGTTATGGCGCTCGACTGCTGACCCGAAGGTCGCGGGATCGAATCCCGGCCGCGGCGGCTGCATTTTCGATGGAGGCGAAAATGTTTGAGGCCCGTGTACTTAGATTTAGGTGCACGTTAAAGAACCCCAGGTGGTCAAAATTTCCGCAGCCCTCCACTACGGCGTCTCTCATAATCATAGCGTGGTTTTGGGACGTTAAACCCCAGATATTATTATTAGAATAACCAGGAAAAACATATTATCCGACTTTTCCTACGCTATCGGGCATACCCAACTAACTACAGTTGAGGAACGCAGGTATCTTCGACTAATCATATCAGATGACCTGAGATGGGAGGCACACGTAAATCACGTAACGTCATCTGCATTAAAAAGACAATTTTTTTCTGAAAAGTCGTCTCTATTCAGCCCCGCATCCAACAAAGCTACTTGCCTACAACACATTTGTTAGACCAGTACTTGAGTACGCTAACGTCGTAACAAATAAATTAATCAATAAACTAGAAAACGCGCAAAGAAAAGCAGTCTGGTTTATTTTTCATTAAATACCGTACATCTTATTCCCCCTCCGAATGAATGCAACAAGCAGGAATACTAACCCTTCGTAACCGTGCTGAACTGGCTCGCCAGAAAATGTTGTTTCAACTTTTTCACAGTAAGCTTCGCATTAATAGCACCAAATACCTATCTTACCCAGAAACCAGACCCTCACGTCATAAGCACCCCCAATCGCTTCAGGAATACCGGTTCAAAACTGACTCTTTTAAATTTTCCTTTTTTTCACAAGCCATTAGGGTATGGAACAGTCTGCCTACATTTATAACTACTTTTAACAATGAAGATAGCTTCCTGTCAGCTTTTGAAAACTACCTAAGTGTTTCCCAAATATTAAGTGTTTGTTTAGTTCTAACCTTACCATTTTGTTTTTTGTAATGACATTTAATTACATCCTGTAACGACCTATTGATTCATTACACGTGTATTTTGTGTAAACACTTCTTTACTTATTATTGTTGTTTTTTCATGACGCGTTCCATGTAACTCCTGTATTAATGCAATCTTTATACAATCTTCATACATACCATATCTGTTTGTTAACTGTTATTACGTGCAACCTTCCTGTAATTATTCCATATATTATTTGTGTAATCTACAACCAACTTACTCTAATGTACAACCAACCATCTTTATGTATGTATGCCCTTCCTGCTAAAATCTCCGTTGGGATTAGCAGTATGTCTGAAATAAATAAATAAATAAATAAATAAATAAATAAATAAATAAATAAATAAATAAATAAATACAAGATACTGCGACCGCAACATCCCCGTGCGAAACAATAAACGTTGGCTAAACTCAGCTTCTCAAGCTGATACTGCGGTCACTAGCCACCTGAATAAAACTAAACAAATTGACGTTCGGTGATCTTTCCGCCAGAGTCTGGCGAGGTCAGGTGATGAGGTCTGCGCTTCCCTACTGGTGGAGCAGAGTCACATGGTGGCGCTTGCGCCGTCTCTTCAAAAACAAGCGGACGAACGTCTAGAATGGTTTGCAAGTGGGCTAGTTGGTGATCGTGCATGTTGAGTTGTTGCAGTAAAAATTAGACGCACGGACGAAGGAACAAAACACGAAGAGACTGCTGCTCATAGTCACTATAACCTCACAGTGACGTCGTAATTACACCATGATGATGTCACAGATTCTGGTGATACGTGACGTTACGGTGACGTCATCACGGAATCATGATTTTTTTGCATCACTCGTGTTGATGTCGCTAACGGTCAATTTTCGCGTTCGACGAGGCATCTATGGCTTTCGCCTTAATAATTGTTAAAAGATTACAAGTTAGTGAGTATGTCGCTAACGAACGCCTTATGCCATGAAAATTCAATGCACTTTTATGTCCTCCACACGTATACAGGATGCGTTACAAAAAAATGTCTCTACCAGCGTTGTTGCTGCTGTACACCTGACCGGTGATCCGGTATTGCGGATACGGTTATGTGTTCACGGACAAGGTAGTACTCCTTGTCCAGTTGGTACTTCCGGTCTTAAGACGTGCCTATCGCTGACGGCTTCCAGTTATAGCTTACTCACTTTCGTTCTGCATTTAACTTACTTCCAGTCTAAACTACTGCTGGTTAAAGGTGAACCAAAGGAAGGTCACCGGATACAAGTTTTTTTTTTTTTTTTTCGATGAGAAATTATCACATGCGCCAAAGAGAAAATAGGTCGTATATGCCCAAGAAGACATGCGTGCACTATAATCAGTCGTCTTCACGCGCGCTCCTGTTTTCGTGTTGCGCCTACCTCCTGAACAGGTGAGCCTCCTGGTACCAGTGGTGGTGAGCCAGCCCTTGTCACGCAGCAGGTCGCTCACCACGCCGCTTGTCACCACGGCCGCTGCCAGCGCCAGCACCGAAGACAGGGCAGGAAAGCTCTGCGAAGCAAGCAGAGTGTCAGCAGCACAATACAACAAGGCAGTAATACAGAAGGTTATGACAGGACTGTAACCATAGGTCGTCAAACTCACTCATGAGTCGACTCACTCAGACTCATATCGAGACGTGGGTCTGAGTCTGAGTGACTCCGAGGGAATTAAATTTTGGTGAGTGTGAGTCCGAATGAGTCCGGCTGAGAAAAATTATAGTGAGTCCGAGTGAGCCCTAAGGGCAAGATATGTTTCGTGAGTGAGTCTGAGTGAGCTCCATAATTTTTTGCCGGCCTATGACTGTAATACAGCCCCGACATAAAGTTCCTTTACAAAATTGATGTTTTTCCCGAAACGCGAAACCCTAACAGCGGTGACAACTTTTTAGGCAACAACATCCACGAAGTGAGGTAATACGCACTTCTATCCGCACCTTGTCAACTCCAGTAAAGACCCGCGTTATAATTAGGTTAACTAGCATGACGTCAAGCGTTCAGACATGAACATATTTCGCTCGAGGGCCTCGAGCACTGACTGTCACAATGATAAGCATTAATGATAATTTCTGTCTTCACAGGATAGCGCGCACTTACTACCTGTGAAAATGAATACCTACCAACTCGCCCATTTTTCTGCTTTGTTGTGTGTAACTTCTGGCGTTTTACGTGCCAGAACCATGACATTGTGTTTTGGCACGTGGTGGTGGGGCACGCCGTCGTGGGGGAACCTTGATTAATTTTGACCACCTGGGGTTCCTTAACTTGCAGCGAAATCTAAGTGCACTGGCGTCCTTGTATCTTGACGCCATTGAAATGCGGCCTCCGCGGCCGGCATTTGAACCCGCGTCCTCGAACTGAGCAGGCTCAGCAGCGCGACAGATTATAACCTGCTAAGCTATACCATGGTGGGTGCTGCCACAATACTAGCGCGATGAAGACCGCCCGCGAAACCTTCGTAATTGCTCTCGCTTCACCGCATCTCGGAAAACTTTTGGTTACGCGTCGTCTGACGCTATAGGTGCGCTGGAAAAACAGTGCGCATAAAGTCATCAATCTTCCCTGCTTGTTTTTAGCATTTGCGCCAACCACACACTACCTCTAACGTGCAGGCGCTTGGACAGACATTCGGACAGACATTCGCAGCAACCGCCGGGCTAGGGGTGCACGCACGCTATTTCCTCCTCTAGATCACGCGACCTCCAAAACTGAGCGCGTGGGATGACTGCGAGCATTAAGCCACCATCCTTCTTCGGATAACCGTGCGCATTCTCCCTCACACCCGCAACGTAAGATACCGCACGCCGGGAAAGATGTGATCTTTATGCGGAACATCACGGCAACGGCGAAATTTCTCCTGTAGTTTCCATATATTATTGCTGAAGCAATGAAAACTACCTGAGAAACTCTGGCGCCAGCGTTTTCGGAAGCGGCAACTGCGGCGGTTTAGCCGGCATGGGAGTGGTAGTAATAGCCCATACATTTTCTTAAGGTTCATCTTTGCGACATCGAACTGCTTTGTGACTTTGCAAGCTGATCACCTTCAAAACATAATTTTGAGCTATAAGTGCAACAGTTCACAACGATTCGTGCACGCGTGCAGAGACATTGCTTGGCTCTGCTTTGAAAAACATGAAAAACGTGGTTGCTTGAATACTGCGAAAGATAAAGGGTAAAAAGAAAGCTACACGAACTCCGACAGTTATCGTTTCGTCCACTTTACTTTCTTCACATTTACATCCTAATCAGTGCAAATAACATCCCCTATACTTTCCTTGGCTTTCTTGTCTGTTAGGTATAATAAATGTTGAGTCTAGCAAAGAAAAACGAGCCCTTCAAATTCCCCTTCTTTCGTTCAAGGACTCCTAAAGCCGCGAGCACTGAGAGAAGAAAAATCGACGCACTATAGACGTCATCCTCGCAGTGTCGCTGGACGATCGCCGCGCTAGGGTTTCCTCTAGTGACATCTGTGGAGAGGAGAGAAGAAATAATAGAGCAGGGAGGTTAACCCGTATGGGACAACCGGTTTGCTACCCTACACATGGGGACAGGGTGGGGGAGATTAAAGATGGAGAGGAAAGAGAGAGAGAAAGATAGAAAGATAGCACATCACACTGCACACACAGAATCAGTCGGTCACTCTTGCGTGGTACGCGACATTTCAGTCACAGCTGAGGTTTTTAAGAGAGACGAACTTGGACATCTGTGGAAAGCTCTGTATACCTTATGAGCGTAACTGCTAAACAGAACACTGCATGAAGCTGAGAGGTTCGATCATCTCGACGCTGACGGACGAGTCGTGGTAATTGCTCCGTACACAACAACGCAGCGACGTCAGAGCCGCATACTCAAAGCAAGGCTCCAGTAAACAACTCGAGCGTGTGTGCTCAGATCCCCACCATCAAAGAGCGAAAAAGCGCTACCAAATTCTGGCTTGTTGACGCGATCCCCGCGTGCAAGTTGTTAGCGTTTTTTTTTTTGTTTGTTTCTTTACTTCACATGGCCGCTCGTATATATAAAGACGTGAACTGCGCTGACATCCCAGAGGAACGTCTTTCGACGTTTGCCGTTATGCCGCTCTAATGGCACGGAGTGCGAAATAGAGAAAGAAAATAAAAGAAGCTAAAAAATTATTCCCGCAGAATCCGGTCGCCTGTGCCCGAGGCTTATGGCCAGTGTTTGCCATGGCTTTCTCTCAAGTTGCTGGCGTTTCCTGACGGGAGCAAAACAAGCCGACAGCGCCCATCACCGTTAGCTCTCTCACTCTCTATGACTTCTGCACGTCAATCACTCGTTAGGCGCTAACGCGTAGTCGAGTTCCTGATAACGATAGACGCGCGTGGCGTGACGCCTGAAGCTAACGCTGGCTTGATTTATCGAGAGTGCCGCGTGTTCTGGGCTCTCTGCCGCCGAAGCGGTGCTTTCTCGGCGGCAGCCTACGCGCACATTCTTTCAGAGGAGACTCAACGACGATACAGAAAAGATGGATTAATTTTCCCAGCGGCTGTGAAATGCAAACATGGAAGGCTTGTACAATTATGTCTTATGTTCGGATGTCTTATTCAAGACATGTTATATAAAGATAGTTTCGCAACAGCGTTTTGTCTCTGAAAACTGATTCCCTTTAGTAAATGAGCAATCTGAAAGTTGTTTGTTTGTTTGTTTGTTTGTTTGTTTGTTTGTTTGTTTGTTTGTTTGTTTGTTTGTTTGTTTGTTTGTTTGTTTGTTTGTTTGTTTGTTTGTTTGTTTGTTTGTTTGTTTGTTTGTTTGTTTGTTTGTTTGTTTGTTTGTTTGTTTGTTTGTTTGTTTGTAGAGCATCATACTCGCTAACGAACCGTTATACGAACTCACGGGTTCAGCCAGTCGTTAGGATGGATAGGGTGCGTCTCTTATACCACTACACTGCGCCGAAGACACTCACGGTAACGCCTCCCAGGTACATGAGGTAGTTGTATTTGCCCAGCCGTTGCTCCGCCATGCCGGCCGCCACGCACAGGCACGCCAGATGGACGGGAGTGCTGCGAAGAATCTGGTGCCAGGGGACGCGGTGCACCTGCAAGCATAGCGGAGAACGTGCAGTAAGCGATTCGCAACGGGCTCCGTGCACTGGCCAGAGGGCGCTGTCGATAGCCTACACTTGTCACCCCAGTTTTGCCGATGTCGGCCGATAGGGCTGCAAAGAAAAGTGCCGCGAGATTAAGAAAGACACTAAAATACGTTTCGTGGTTCATTGCTCACCGCACGAAGCGCATGCGCACTTGGAAACTTCCAGATAACGGACACCCTTGACGTCACGGCTAACGTTCATCGCATCTGCCCAATATTGCTGTTTTCTCTCACTACGCTATGCGTTCTGGCGCTTCTGTCGCAGGAGGAAGTTCGAGCGCACGATGCCCACGCCAAAATCTATGTTTCATGTTTATGTTTTATGTTTCGGTATAGACAGTCGAGGAAGACAGCGAGATAGATGGAGTGACGAAATCAAGGGGTTCGCTGGGAAAAAAATGGAATCGGCTCGCACAGCATGGAATAAACTGCAGATCATTGGGAGATGCCTTCGTTCGGCAGTTGACTAAGACAGGCTGAAAATTATTAGGACGATGGTGATGATGATGATACTCGGAAATTCCGGCATACTTTCTCGATTCCTCAGTGTACGTGTACATCTGCAGTTATGCATTGCCTGTCCCACTCTATGGCCGACATATATAGCGGAACACCTGCGGAAACTTTTCGCCATTCATTTATGTATCGCGCAGCTAACCTAACGTACATTATAAAGCAACCATGAAGAAATAAAATAACCATAGATAAGAAGGCACTACATCAAGCAGCCAGCATTTGCAAGCAAGCGTTTCGTCGAAACATGTCAATTCCTTAGAAATATGTCAAATTGCATGATCTCTGAGACTCAGCAGCGCATTGGCAGACAGTGTTTGGTTGGCGGTAGTTTTTCTTTTTTTTTTATCGGTGCGCACTTGTTCGGCTGCATTGCCGGATCTATAGTTGTATCTCATGCCTGGGACGAGAGCAACAGCATCGCGAAGCACGTCCGCCATTTTATGCAGCCACACTGTACACGTAGCCCTGCTTGCAGAGCTGGCGCGCTCAAAATCTAAAAACACGTCGCGCGTGCTCTGACGTAGACAATCACGTGTTGGACAATGCTCCCAGAATCCTTTCCATCCTCCGCTGTAGCGTCCGACTAATTAGATAGTAATCAGCGGTTGCCACGGTGACATCGAGCGCCCACAACCACCTCAGTCCCGTCTGACGATTTATCTCTTATTACTCTGCCACATTTTATTGCGATAGCAATTATATGGACAGTCTCAGCTGATTTTTGCCGTCGGTGGCCGCCGTCATTCACCGTATATATATATATATATATATATATAAAAGCCACAAAGAAAAATAGTTCAGAAAAACTTTCCGGCGTGGACTCGAACGTGCAACCTCTCGCTTGCCAGCGCGCGGCGTTAGACGTTAGGCCACGAACAGCAACGTCTTTTTAAAAGAATCGCATTCGTAACAGGCCTCGAACGCGAAACCGTCGCACGTGGAGGATACGCTAACACACGATCCGTTCCAATAAAGCGAAAGTGTTGTCGCGCTCTGCCGGAATAATTGGCGCAGTAGCATAATTGCGAGCGATTTGCCTCATGTAGTTACAAGTAGGTGATTGCGAGTATGGCAAGCGATATTTACGCCCAGATTGCGAGCTTCAGAGAGACTGTTTTTTGCGGAGGCACATCTACACAAAGTGGAGAGAAAAGAAGGGAAGGGAACCCGTGTTGTTAGATTATGTGGCGCTTGATTGTCTACGCACAGTACACCACTCGGCGCCACCGTAATGTATTAGAAGTGAGTGACTTTTTTTTTACTTTTTTTTTACAGCTCGTGTAAACAGATGCCTCACGGAACCGTCTGTTTCCTTACTTGTGAGTCCGACAGTGTCCGGCCATTTCCCTCGGTGATGCGAAGCCGCTCGTCCTCAGTCACCGACTCATTGTTATAGGGATCGTCGAAAAACAGCAGGTACCAGAGGCCGAACCAGGCGAGACCCAACGTGACTGCCGAAGAGAGGCGAGTGCGTCACCTTTAGTCACTCGTGCATTTAAGGTAAAGGCAACTGACGGAAGCGCACGTCAGCATCAAGTACAGTGTTACTTCCCAATGGTCACTATAAATAACAGTGAATGCCTTTATATATCGTAAAACTAAAGGAACAAGAGAAAAGGTCACAGTTTCGCCGCAAGCGCGACGCAATGAATGCGATAGCAACAAATTGGAATGTTATACGAAGTAAGGCTGGCACCTAACTCCTTTAGGATCCGATCTCGCGTAACTTCAGGAAACGCTAGCGTAAGCGAATACGGTCGCTCCAGGAAGCGAAGCGGTTTTCGTGCTGTCTGTCGCCTCAACGCGAAGTGATAGCACAGCACATACAAGGGTAGGAGCCGTCTACTAATGTCTGTCGAGATAGCGCGTGCGACCGCGCCCATTTGATCAATGTTAGCAGTCGCTGCCCGAGCGACAATTCGAAAATATTGATGTTCGAATACGCCTAAAACATTCAAATGACTTGAATTTTTAGGAAAGAGCAATTTTCCTTTGTTTTATTTTGTTTCTGAAAAGTTACGTGCAGTTTCCTTCATACGCTACGACATTCAAGTTGGCCAATTAATTCTCCAGGCTTATACATTATAGGTGGTCTTCCTAAGAGCGTGCAAAGTGTTAACATTTTGTATATAATTAATGCTTGTTCATTTTTACATCCCGCGCAGTTTAGAACGTATTGCTTAGCGCTATAATTGGTGTGTTTTGATGAACTTTGATACAGTAATTTTATGTACGTAATTTTGGGTTAAGCGTATTGCTCGTCCTGTTGAGTTTTGTTGTTGCTATGGCTTGTCAGCCTCGAATAAATAAATGTCAGATTGCTTCAGATATGCATAACTGACCTTTCACTTACCGTTTGCGTATATCACAGGTGACGTCACGAATTCGAATTCGACCGCTTCAAACATGCACCGGCCTCCAAGCAGGGTAGCTTGCATGTAAAAGAGAAACAGATGCTCGATATACCAGCATCTCGTGTAAACCAAATTGTTTCTGCGCAGTTACTTCTCCGGTCAAACAACTGTGGTGTTTGACACAATCAGTCACTGTTCTCGCCACTTTAGTCAACACCAATAATTCGATGCGATATCGCCGCGTTCCAGGTCCATCATTGTAGGTAAGGCGAAACCTTACGAAGGATAAATGCGGAAAGGACAAACCACAAGCCCTTAGTAAAGTTTGTCATTAGTAATATTTCGCGCTACACAGATGGATCATTACAAACTAGCATGGTCAAATTGTTAGGTTACGCCCCTAGAAAACTCTGTGCTTGCTATTTTTCCTCTCATCAGTGCTGTGCCAACGTGGAAGTAACCGGCACGCAGGATTAAAGAAAGTGAAGGTAAACAATATATATAATATGGTGATCATTGTTGTAAGATAATGATAAGATACGCCCCAAGGCATGTGAACTATTGTTAAAGTGTACGTCCATGCCTCATAGGACATATAGTGTACGAGAACTCTCCTTCGTAGGGGAGTGATGGGAATACGAGTATAACACCCCTCTCGTAAAGGAGTTGCCAGTACTCCGTTATCTCCAGCATGTAAGGAATACTCTCGTAAGGGCCAATTAAAGATCTTCCGTTCTTGAACCGCTCTAAAGAACTGAATAACTCTGTAGTTATACGCGCTAAATTCTGACTATATGGCACGCTGTATAATAGGAGACTTTGGATTCAATTTGACCACTTGGTTTTCCGTTTCTATAACGCGTACCTAGTCATCGAAACGCGAGGGCTTTTGCGTTCGCGCGCGTCTTCGGGGCGCTGGCTGTTGCGCCCGAAATCAAACCCGCATCTTCGAGCTCAACAGCGCAACGTACGTCGTATAGCCGTGCACTGAGATACACCGGCGAGCTCAAGGGTGCTATAGCTTGTTTTGTAAGTACGGGAGCTCTATCTTATCTCTCCATTAAAAGTCTCTCCTCACATACTTACCCACCACGTCAGTATATAGTGGTTGTGGAATTCGACTGCAGACCCGCAGGTCGCGAGATCGAATCCCGGCCACGGCTGCATTTTCGATGGAGGCGAAAATGCTTGATGAGGCCCGTGTGCTTTAGATCTAGGTGCACGTTAAAGAACCCCGGGTGGCCGAAATTTCCGGAGTCCTCCACTACGGCGTCCCTCATAATCATATCGCGGTTTTGAGACGCTAAACCCCAAGTTATTAGGTGTCACATATTACGCGAAGCCATGCAGTTGACTGGACGGTTCACGTTCACCGTCACGGCCGTCAGTGACGCTGGCCAACGCCCCCTGGGCTCACGTGCAGTCAGCGTAAAAAGTCTAGGGACCACGAGACGCAAGAAAGAGTGGAATATTCCCGCTACTTCGGCAGGCAGCCTTTAATTTAACATTTCCAGCGTGTTCTGAAACGCGCAAACGACATGTACCGTGCAGTTCAACCGAATACAGTCACAAATTTCTCGGAAATTTAAAGTTTTTCTTAGACCTAGTGGTCTCTAAACTTTTGACGCCCACTGTACACATGTGTGTACACCTCAAAAATTTCACGGAATGGCTGTTACGCTCTGTTAAATCGGTTGCTTCCGAGAGGGTGAAGTACAAAGCTCCTAGGCTACTTGATATCCATTACGAAAAATCATTTAACTAGTTGATTGATTAATAATAGAACGGCCACCGTGGTAGCTAAATAGCAAAGCGTCACACGCGTAATTCGAAAAAAAAAATGCGGGTTCGGCTCGCACCTGCGGGAAATCGCTTTTTTTTCCCCACTTTCATTACCGTTTTCGACATCATTGGTACATTTCAACTGAAAATGAGCATCATTTCCGCTACAGTTTAGTTGTTTGTATAACGTGGCTGGGAAATAGGGACCACTCCGTTTCCCTCCTTCTTATCTCTGAAATTAATTGTAATGCTTTGTACATATCACGTCCCGCACTCTTCAACATTGCTTTATTCGTGCATCCGGTGCCTCTACTAGGGCATTTCGAGACGTCCTCATCAAACCGCGCTGTTCTTTCCAGTAATGGCGTGTAGCATCTCAAATAAACGGGTAAAAACTCGTACCGCTAGCATGCGGGAAGTTTGGGGGAGGCTAGCCATTTCGGCGAGGTCCCGAGGCCTCATTAGGTGAGTTGGTAATGTTCGAAACAGATGCTGCTTTCCCGATTGGAATTCCTGCACCACTTTTCTTTCTGGTGGAAACAAGTGCGAAAGAGCGAGAGAGAGAGAGAGAGACAGAGAGAGAGGGAAAGCAAGAACGTTGCCAGACGCATCGACAACGAGTGTTAGTGCTTTCACGTGTTCATAGAGCAGTCCTTCCCGATAGTCATTTACCGGCGTCGCTAAAGCTCGAAGCGCAGCACGACTATAGCCAGGAACAGCCATATGTTTTTGAGGCACAGCCGAAGACATAGCGCTCGCACCAAAGCATCTGTTGTCCTCAATGAAGTAAAGATGTTGACTGAATTCGTTGGTGGTCTAGTTGGTTCATAATGGGTCTCTCCAGAGCGCAAATCAGGTACGGGACACACAAGAATGCCTGTGCTGTGTGTGTTCTATGTCCCGTTGCTAATTAGCGCTCTGTTGTTTACCAAAATAAAGCTCTCTGAAAAAAAAGGTCAACTTTTTTTTTCGTCGTTCCTTTTTCATTTTTACGCATCTGCCATTCGAGATATGCCAACTTTCAGTCAGTTCTACTTAACGAGCCGATAGCGTGCTGCATGTTCGTGACATGGAATCCACCTTCTTCACGGTGCCGCAGATCATGCCCCCTAGCCCTAGCGGAAAGGGCGAGAAACGTTTTGGTATGGTCTCCGTAGGCCTCTCTTACCTCTCTATCTCGGAGGCTTTCGTTCGGGCTATCCCGGTTGTCTCGGATCGCTACGCGAAGCTCATCCCCCCCCCCCCCTCCCAAGCCCTACCAATACCGCAGAAGGCAGCACAAGAAAATGAAAAGGGCGAATTGTCGGGCGCGTGCCGTTAAAGCGAGGAATAGGCACGCGAGCTAGACGACGATTATTGCTGCTTGGCATGAACCAGTTGAAAAATACGGCATGAAAATTGTAGGACACCTTGTCAATTCCAATGTGTGTCCGGCGAAAGCCTGTGGCCATTCGACTTACTATGCCATGGTATCGGGGGAATCCACATTCTTGGGGCGCTTCTCAGAACCGCTTGCCGTGGAATCATCACCGGGATGCTTGGGAGCCATCCGACTAACTCGACTGCTGCAACGAGACGTCTGACGAAGGAGCGTTGCCGCGCGCGCCGCTGTGCCATCACGTGATTACTGAGATAGTGCGAGGGGCACGGACGGACGCCGCGCTGCGCTACAGTTGCGCAACGCGCGTTGGAAGGAGTCGCGAGTATGAGACATTAAAGACGGACGCCGCGAGTATGAGACATTAAAGGCATTAAAGACATAACGCGATAACATTCTGATATTTTGGGACACGGCATGCTGCTACTACCCCTGTCGTCTGTCGCGAGGATCTGGTGGGGCTGCTGTGTCAATAGGTTTGCTGTAGTGCGTTTTGTAAAAACGGTTCAACGATTTCGAGTTAGAGATGGGTCGCTCAGGAGCGAGCCGGATCTTTTGAGCGGCTCTTTCTAGAGAGCGAGTGATCCGCACCTCAGTAAACGTATGGTGGCTAGAAGGGGCAGTGTGACGGTCGCCATATGCGCGCCGTGGGAGAGAGGCGCACAAAACTCGATGACATTTTTTACGCCGCTAGGGGCGCGGCCGTCGTCGGGAGCGCGCAGGCGGCGCGGGAACTTCGCCGCTACAGCCACGTGTATTTGGCACAGCGCGCAAACTTCCACACCTGCAACTGTGTGTGTGACTTGGACGGGCACCATGTGAATGATTCCGGATAGCGACACACTATTACCATGCCAGGAAAAGCAGGTACGTGTTTCGTGCCCGGTCGTAAAAGTGGGTACAAGTCTCGTCCGCCAAGGGTGTCGTCGTTTGGAGCTCCCAAGGATGCATTGACATTGAAACGGGAGCACTGGGCCCGTAATATAAAACGGGGCGATAAGGAACTAACCAACGACTGCGCCGATTGTGAACGTCACTTCGAGGCAACGTTTATATAGAGGACTTATCGTCATGTTATTTATGGTGAGGTGGTTGAAATTCCACGCGATCGGCCGCTGCTAGCAGAGGACGCCGTTCCTACAATCTTCCCGGATGCGCCAAAATACCTCACAAAGAAAACGCCGACTAGAAGGAAGGAAAGAAACCTCTGTGAACAAGGTGAGCCCCTGACTAAAAAAAAGAACTACTGTAAAGCAGCAGGCGCCGGAAGAAAGTGAACAAGTAACAGAATAGCACAACATGCTGCAGAATCGGAGTTTACCGAAGCTGTACATACTGACAAGATAGAAGTGGAGCCGCAGAGTACGGAATATGTGTGCCACAACACGAACTTCCTCACACAAGCTGGAACAAACTATCGTTTTCCACTGAACCGGGGACCGTCACTTTCGGCCTTTGCGAGTTAGAGGATGCCGAGTTGGATCCCCTAATGCTGCCGAAATTGGTGAAGTTTGAAGAGGCCGTTGAGCAAGTAGGAACAGTCAGTTCCGTTTTTCTTAGGGGCAAACTGCACCTAAAACGCAATGTTTCCTCACCAGATGAGGCGCAGTTGGCGCTGAACAGCGCACATTCTCTTGTTTTATGTGCTGACTGTGGTATGAAACCAAACACAGTCGAAAAATATGAGTATTTTGCCGGCTTGTACTTTTCTCCTAAGTACATCCGTACGTGCGAAAGTAAGGGCCCTTGCCTGCACTGCAAGTACCTACGAAACAGGGGCGTAGCCAGAAATTTTTTTCGGGGGGGGGGGGGGGGGTTTCAACCATACTTTATGTATGTTTGTGCGTGTGTTTGTATTTGTGCGTGTATATATAGGCCAGCCAAATCGAAAAATTTCGGGGGAGGTTTCAACCCCCTCCCCCCCTTCCCCCTGGCTACGCCCCTGCTACGAAAGCTCTTGCAAAATTAGCAATCACGACGGAAGCAGTTAAACGCTTTGCAATGCATGCATGCCAACACTCACCGCCGTCTGACACATACCGTCTGGTAGCTGTGCAACGAAAGCTGCTGAACGTACAGAGGGAACTCCACATGATGAAGTCTGCCAATGAGCGAATTGGAGATCAGGCATTAAATGAACGCAGAACTGTGCGCCCTAAGGCTCGGCCTAACGGTGCCGACGTGGACGCGGCCCGCCTCGGTCTCAAAAGACCGGGCTTCAGGACTCTCAATAAAGTTTTGTGAATGAATGCATTAAATGAACGCATTAAAAAGTTGCCTCAGAAACAACAGATGACAATTATAGCATGCTTCAGTGCAGCTAAAAGAAAATCGACATGTGGCATGCTGCATGAGAATTGGATCCTAGAGTGTGTGGTGCTTCGCGTGAGCAGTCTGAAGCTCTATGAGCACCTTCGGAAGCAGAAAATTCTCGTCCTGCCAAGCCGAACTTGTCTACAGTGTTATGTGCGTAATTTCAAGAGTGGCTTCGGAATTGATGACACCGTGTAGTGCGAAGACTGAAACACCCCTCTTCGAAACATTCAACTTTTGTTTTTCTTTATTGAGTGCGGGGCGTAACTAGGGAACAACAAGAATAAAATAAGTTGAGAAGCACCTCGCATCCGCGACGAACGTCTAACACGAATTTACATAACACGAGCGACTGTCAACACCCTTCCGCCGTGCGTATCGCATATCTCGCGCAGAGACTGGCAGCTCAATAAAATTGCTCAAGTTGCATCATACATGGGAAGTTTAGCGTGCAACAAATGCATGCTCGCATAAACGAACAAATGCGCAGAAAATAAAATAAAGTTATATACTTAAACTTAGCCCTCAGCCACGCTGTACCAACACCGCTGCACGCGCTCCCGACGCGCGCAGCGCCACCTAGACCTGCCGCCATGTTTCATTGCGCGTATGTGCACCTTCTGGCCTCTGCCCGTCACACTGCCCCTTCTAGCCACCATAGTAAACGTTAGCAACGGTTCTTTGGGAGAGGGGAAAGCCGCTTCTGACTCGCTCAGTGAGCTGTGCTGAACCAACGCCGCCAGGTGTTGGTTGAACCGTTCCGTCCGTTCAAGTTTACGTTCCTTGAGAAGGGTACGATGGAACTTCCGCTAAGTGCGACTTTCGCGCCATCTATTGGCAGTGCAAGAAATCGGAATTGAATCGCCATCTAAGCCATCTAAGCATACGCGTTAAAATCTGCTCTCCCTCTCTCTCCTCCCAATTCTCTTCAACCTAGGGATGCAGAACTATTGATGGTACTATCGATACTATCGCTAGCGGAGTCACTATCGAACTATCGATGGGAAGAAATAGTAAGCACTATCGTTAGTACAAAAATAGTAAGTACTATCGATAGTACAAAATCAAAAGCGCGAACTCTTTGCAGCATAAACTTGGTTCCCCGCGCGTGTGGTACAGGAGCAGGCTGAAGGGCAAGAAATTTGGCATGCTTGTGTTCTTCGCCAGAGTGCTTCGCTGACACATGATGATAAAGTCAAACTATTCAGCTGTTGTGGAAAGGAAGCCGTTACATGTGGTGGAACGGCGCGGCTACAAATTTATATTACATTTTATGACTTAAAAATAAAAAAACATATATATCTAGAACTACGTTTGTTAATTGTAAGGTGTAACGGGTTGCTTTTGAATATGAATTTATTGATGGACACATTCCGCCAATTTTCACTGCGGATATAATTTATTTCTCTCGCCAAAAGTTGATCATAAATTAACGAAGCTAATAATACGCTATCGCAATTATTTTGGCAATATGGCCAGCCAGCAACAGCATCATGATTCGCGCCACAATAGATGGTTTGTCACGTGTTGTGAAGGTGAAGAATACTGCAGGAAGACTGGGAAATACGAAGCTCTTTATTTGGGCGAACTTGTGCCCAGAAGATCAAAACTCAAAATACAAGCGATACACGCTGCGCACTGATAACGGCGAGAACAGTCGCCGGCCGTCGAGTAATCTGATAATCGGTGGAACGCTTCGTCTTTTGTATATCAGTCATCGAACCTTCCAGCGTTATCACTGGTGCTCGCGTAATCTCTCGAATAAACTTGGCTATTCGTGTCTGGTGCGTAAACTTATTAGCAAAATGATCTCAAACAATCGCGAAGCTTCTCAAACATTGCGGCACGATCTGCGTCAAAACGTTGCGAACAGTCTTTGTTGGTGAAACCCGAATACATCAAAACAAAGCAAAAAACACGCGTGGCAGTAATATCGCCAGCAATATTACCGATCGTACTGCAGAATGGACTATCGATAGTTTGTCGATAGTAGTACTATCGATAGTTTGTTTACACTATCAGTAGTTTCAAAAATACTATCGATGCTATCGATAGTCAATTTACCGATAGTTCTGCATCACTACTTGAAGTTCAGCCCCTCTTCGGCGGGACGCGCGCTTTCGGCCGTCCTGCTGGCGCCGGCGGCTTCGTGGCCGTCTTTGTTCGTCCGTTTCGTGGTGCTCGCTCGCTGTATGCTTGTGTGCCGCGATGTTTTACGACTCGCGCTGTTCGTGCATAGCGCTTTGTGGCTCGAATATACTTTCAGAACAGGTCTCGGAATATGGTGCCAGCCCACAAATGAACGACAGGTGAGCATGCCCTTTGCGTCGCGGTTTTCATTGTGTCACCTTGAATTCACGTTCATACCGATTAGTTGTTTTCTGCTGTAAGGAAAGAGTTATTGTGTTCAAAAAATGACTGATTTGAAAGGGACACGATGCTAGAGTGTAACTATGCTACGTCGTTGTACGAACAAGCATCCGACATAAAGCACATGCGACGTTTCAGGTTTACAACTGTAATAATATCTGGGGTTTAAAGGGGTCATGAAGCACCCCTTGGGCTGATTGAAAAAACACATCCTGCGGAAAGCTGACACGGCTATGAACTGCTCTGCCAAATATTACAGTCGTGCGCGCCGCGTAATGGCCACAAGCGGAGCGCGAAGTTGCCGTTTCCCCAGGCACCCTCTTTTCAAACAGAGGCCGGTTCTCACTCTCGTCGGTGGGCGGGGCGTCTGTCCGCTGTACGTCGCAAGAGACATAGCATGCTTATTGGCCGATAGCCGACGTAAATCGAGAGCGGCGTTCGGATCAGATGCGCTTCTTGCCGCGGGGTGCCGCCACTTGCCGGCGCCGCACTCATCAGTACACGGTAGCCGCACTCGCGCAAGCGAATCACAGCGGGAGAGCGATCGCGTTTCATGACGGGCGCTGGCGTAACTTCTTTCCCCCATGCCATCCCTCCCTGTCTAGCTTCCAGTGCGCTCGCCGGCACGAGAAAAGAGAGAAAGCGCTGGGAGCGTGCGCCAAACCCCCGTAACTCCGCTGATTCTTGACGGATTCGAGAAATTTTTGCGGCAATCGATTCGGGAGGCAGTACACTCCGATACTGAGGCCATTAGATCATTACTTGGAAAAGTGGTTCATGACCCCTTTAAACGTCCCAAAACCACTACATTATTATGAGAGACTCCTTAGTGGAGGGCTCCGGAAATTCCGACCACCTGGGGTTCTTTAACGTGCACCTAAATCTAAGTACATGGGCCTCAAACATTTTGCCTCCATCTAAAATGCAGCCGCCGCGGCCGGGATTCGATCCCGCGCCCTTCGGGTCAGCACTCGAGCGCCATAACCACTACACCACCGTGGCGGGGCGGTTTACAACTGTCATAGAACCTCTTGCACCTCTAGCATAAATGTATGCCTTGCATTTGAGACTTTCTCACCTCTTAGGTGATTTGGTTCGTTACAGTGAGCTGAGCCATTCCGAGCGCTGACCTCAGTGAACCGCTCCGCCGATATGTACTCTACTGCGGAATACTGTTACGTTACTTCACGGATTTGACTTACATGGGTATTTTATCATACAGACCCATGTTCGTGTCGCTGGTTTTCGGACTAAAACTTGAGCTTCCGGCCAAATTTCGGCAGAAATTCCTATGCCAGTACTCAGCCAAACATAATATTTTTAGTACGAACGACGAACTTTTAATTTCCAACGTGCATAGTGCTTACGGTAACACCAAAAAGTATCTACGGTTAGAACGGAAACCGTCTAGCGCGACTCTTTTGCACAAGTGGATGGCAGGCGCAGCTCAGTTTTGGGGGCAGAGTTCTAACAAAAAAAAAAATCGCAGCATATCCACGGAGTGAATGATGATGAGTGGGCGAAGCTGCGGAGGTTCATCGGTAAACCGTGAATCTTCCGTGAATTCTGCCCAGTACATCATCACCGACGTGAGATCGGGCGCGTTTATACTAAAGGTTTGTTTAGTTATGACGACTTGCAGCTCACTTTAATTTTACATGTACGCTGTGAATTTTCATTGTTTAGAAAACCATTGCTTTAGAAAACATCTGGCGTCTTTCTTTACGCAGCTGGCGTCTTTTCGTTTTGCTTTAGAAACATCTGGCGTTCTTTCGTTTTGCTTTTACAAAACATCTGGCGTCTTTCGTTGGTTTATTTCATAAATCAACGGCGTTTTGAACAAAATTTTTATTGTTTAATCACGCACAGGAGAAATCTCACCAGGCACTACCTTGGAGGTAAAGAATGGCTGCTAATGGGAATGAGAGACAGAAGAAGTCGGCTTTTAGCTAACGCTGCGAATTTTTTATTGTTCAACAACGCACAGGAAAAATCTCCCACCGGCACCACCTTGGAGGTCAAAGCGTAGGACTGGTTACGCACTACGACTACTACGACTACGACTGCGACTACGACTACGAGGGACGAACGGGTGCCGCCTTAAGGTAGGGTGCCTTGTTGCGCGTTTTGTCCCACACATCGAGGCACTCTACCTTAAGGAGCTTCGCCCCTAAAAGTCACAGTTTCGCCGCAACGGCGAAGCAATGATTGCGATAGCAATAAATTGGAATGTAATGCGAAGAACGGAAAGCAGCTCGAAATTGCCAGCGCGTCACTCGAGCCCAAAGGACGGACGAAAAGAGCGCACACAGGACAAGCCCGAACTGTCATGCGTCACAGCTCGACACTGGAAGCGCACTGCTCAAACATAAAGCAGGACGCACGAAACGAACGAACAGGTACACACAGGACGAGCGCGAACTCTCCCAGTTACTTATTTTTGTTTGAACAGCGCGCTCCTCTCGCGGCCGCGGCAGCGAGCGAAGTGACCTTCGTACGCTCTGCGACTTCAGCGCGGAGAAAGCACAAGACATACAACCCTCCGCTGCCCCCCCCCCCCCCGCCAGCCGCCCCCTTCTTTCCTCGAGATAAGCGCACGAAGGCGACCATGCCATGTAGGGCGAAGAGCAACGGCGTTCGCAGGAATGGGGCGACGACCTGTAAAGCGCGCCACGCGTGCACATCGTGCCATCTATGTGGTATCTAAGAAAGCATGCTGATGTAAGTGGTGTATATAAATAGCTCGCCGTTAGCAGGGTGAAAGACGGTGCAGTTGGTGGCCTAACCGTCTAACGCCACGCGCTGGAAAGCGGTGCGGTCGCCCGTTCGATTCCGCGCGTCGGAAAGCTTTTCTGAATTATTTTTCTTTGTGGCTTTGATTATATATATGTCTATATATATATATATATATATATATATATATATATATATATATATATATATATATATAGACATATACATATACGGTGCATGACGGCGGCGACGGCAAAAATCAGCCGAGACTTTGCATATAATTGCTATCGCAATAAAATACGTGACACAAGTCACTTCTGTTTTGACGACAGAAAATGTCAGTTGCACAAGAGAACAGTCTGTCGCCGCATCGGGAAATTTCCAATCACAGAGAAATCTTGTAAAAACGGCAAGTTAATTTCTGTTGTCATTTTCAACTGGGGAAAAGGGCCCCGAAAAGGTGAAACAGTTTTGTAGCATGTGGGCGCTGCGTCGACAGAAAGTGTCTTCGTTGTCATACGTGCCTGTACTTTTTCGTATTGTACATTACTGCGCATAGAACTATGCAAACGTACGGGTTTCGCTTGTGGGAACGATGTGCATCTGCATATAGCCACCTTATGAACATACTGGATGTGAGGACGGCGAACATCGTCGTTCGTTCGTCGACGGGAGTCCAATCAGCCAGCACACCATACAGGGATGTCACCAGGAACCCCTGGTATAGGAGAAAGAAAGAAAAAAAAAACGTGTCAGCCGATGACCATATGTATACCTAGAAACTGGGTTTTCGGAGTTGAGCTAGGCAACTTTTTATATACAAAAGAAAGGGCCGAGAGTGTTCCCCGTTTTCCCTACAGCTCCTCTTCATCTCCTTTTCCTTTGCGTGCTTTTAGGAAAAGGAGCTTTCAAAGCAGATATTTTTGACATGAAAGTGTTTTATGCGGGGTCCACTAAGACTTTCATGACGTATTTCCGTCACGGTAATACGTCAGCAAAATGAATGCCATCAAATGGAAAAGAAAGAAATCTATAAGAAATAGTTTCGCTGATAGGAGTCGAACCCAAGACCTCTCGGTGCGCGACGTTATCTGCCGGGCGTTTAGCCCACTGAGCTACCGCCATACCCATATCGGAGGCTACATGAACGCGCCTTTATCTTTCACACTTTTCTCTCGGTGCTCTTGGATGGATGGCGTCCCCTTTATAACGGGGCGGTGACATGTGTGCCACCAGGCACGAAAAAAAAAAAAAGAAACGCGCTGTTGCTGCGACTGTCCCACTCGGCACGTTTCCAATAAAGTGTAATTTGGTCAGCGCTTTAACACACCGCGAGGTGATGGCCAAGTCTTCCTCATAGCATCGATCCATAAAAATCACAGCATATCCACGGAGTGAATGATGATGAGTGGGGCGAAGCTGCGGAGGTTCATCGGTAAACCGTGAATCTTCCGTGAATTCTGCCCAGTACATCATCACCGACGTGAGATCGGGCGCGTTTATACTAAATGTTCGATGAGTTATGACGACTTGCAGCTCACTTTAATTTTACATGTACGCTGTGAATTTTCATTGTTTAGAAAACCATTGCTTTAGAAAACATCTGGCGTCTTTCGTTAAGCAGCTGGCGTCTTTTCGTTTTGCTTTAGAAACATCTGGCGTTCTTTCGTTTTGCTTTTACAAAACATCTGGCGTCTTTCGTTGGTTTATTTCATCAATCAACGGCGTTTTGAACAAAATTTTTATTGTTTAATCACGCACAGGAGAAATCTCACCAGGCACTACCTTGGAGGTAAAGAAGGCTGCTAATGGGAATGAGAGACAGAAGAAGTCGGCTTTTAGCTAACGCTGCGAATTTTTTATTGTTCAACAACGCACAGGAAAAAATCTCCCACCGGCACCACCTTGGAGGTCAAAGCGTAAGACTGGTTACGCACTACGACTACTACGACTACGACTACGACTACAAGGGACGAAAGGGTTCGCCTCTAAAAAAATAGCTCTCCGGCGCTCGCCTGGCTGTCGCGCCGCATTCCCCGCTCGCCCATGTGAGAATTAACGGCCAGGCTAGGGGGAAGACACAACGCGCGTAGCGTTTCTCTTCGCGTTTCACGACGCTTTGAAGGAGTGCATATGGAGCATCAGTGTTTACTGTGCTTGTTGATGCCATATTTGCGCGGGATTCGCCCATGTGCCGTGTCCACGTATATTTGAAGAACTTCAGCTACTGCAAGGGCTGAATCATAATAATGGGCATTAGTCGTCGGTATGGGAGATGTGCCACTAGGCGTCAACGTGAGTGCGTCCACATCAAGCGGTGCTATATCTGCCAAACAACAGTAGACATTGTGCAAGCTCTCTATACCAATGCACTATAAACAATAAACTACTTCTGTGACGACGCGTTTTGCTTTCGTGTTCTACCAATTCCTATGATAGAGGCAGGGGCGTAGCCAGAAAGTTTTTTCGGAGGGGGGGGGGGGTCAACCATACTTTATGCATGTTCGTGCGTGCGTTTGTATGTGCGCGTGTATATATACGGAAGCAAAACTGAAAAATTTGGGGGGGGGGGGGGTTGGGGTGTTCAACCCCCCCCCCCCCTCCCTGGCTACACCCCTGGATAGAGAGATCAGCCATCATTTTTTCTTATCACAAACGAGGAGACGAATGATATGACTCGACGACCGCCGCGCAAGCGCATTTGAATGACAACTGACAAGACGACTGCAACTCATTGAAGCTTGTTGAAAACACGTCATACGCGATTACTGATATACGCTATGCGTCGTGTGCGTCTACTCGAATCAACAGTCCCAACCCCAGCCATTTGTGGAGTTATACAAATTTTTGTTTATTTCAATAATAACTGGGACTTCACGTCCCAACACCACGATATGAATATGAGAGACGCCGTAGTGAGGGCTCCGGAAATTTCGACCATCTGGTGTTCTTTAAATTGCACATGACATCGTACGGTGGACGGGCCTCTAGCATTTCGCCTCCATCGAAATGCGACCGCCGCGGGCAGGATCGAACCCGCGACCTTTGGGTCAGCAGCCGAGCACCATAACTACTGCTGCACCCCGGCGAAGGTTCTTTTTCGTATCACTACTACGAGCACAACGAATACGATGCTGTTGCAGAAAACTTTCTAGGCGAGGACTCTCAAATTCGGCACGGAGGACTAATTTCAGGAAATTATCTAACAAAAAATTTGTTAGTTAACCTTCATTGCAGCTATAGCGAATCTTGTTTATTCAAAACGTTTTAGTAAAACGTCTGTTTTGACTAAGCCAATGGCCCTTTCAAGTTACTGCGAGCATTTCACGCGATTTGTACACAAGGGTTTATTTAACTCAGCACCAGTATAGCGCACATCAACACCGTAGTTTTTTTTTTCTTCGTAGATAATGGGCGTAGGGTAGTTTGGCATCGTGTTTACTGCCCGCTACTTGTCTCTTAGGCAAACAGCTTTACTGGTTTAGAACAAACTACCTAGCAAACGACAAACCATGACGGCGATATAAATCGGCTTTATTCACATCAGACCATTCTGCTCAACGGAATGATTAGGCAACAATGGCCTTTTAAATGCTCGCTGTACTAGCATTAAGACATCTTCTTGAAAAGAGCTGCATTGTTGGCCGCTGTTAAGGCTTTAATGTTCTTTATATCTTAACGACACTGCGTATTGTCGATTATGTTATGTCGACTGCTACACTGCTCTGAACAGTGATAACGCAACCGCATGATTTGGCGGATTCTTGTTACGTGGCTGTATTAAGCGCATATATATATATATATATATATATATATATATAATATATATATATATATATATATATATATATATATATATATATATATATTATAGATATATATATATATATTATATATATATATTGTCGAGAAAAGATGATTCTGGGTCCGGGTAATATACGCAGTGAAACAGACACGCGTACGAAGCGATTTAGTGACGTTTCGGCCGCGGGGGTAGCCGGCGTTTAATTTTTGCGCCAACGTTTTTTTATATCATACCAACAGAAAAAAAAAAAAACAAGCAATCAAGACAATCACGGTGATAGTGCCCAACGTACGAACTCGTTTCCAGCATTACGGAATTGAAATCCCAGCTAAACCACGGTGGTATGGCCCTTCTTCTTTATCACCTTAACTGCCACACTTCAACTATACCTCGAGGCATCCGATAGAAGCCTATATCAGTCGCAGCTCTCGTACTCGCATGTTTTCACTGGACAGGCTTGACATTTCACTTTCTATCACATTTAACAATACAGTAACGCCAAATGTAAAACCTGAGGAAGGGTAAATATCTTAAAACTTTGTTCTGTTCTAGGACTCCTGTGATGGAGAGCTTTCATGTGAAAGCTGCTTGCGGCCATGTGTCGAGCTTGTCTTGGGAATAAATGGATTTGAAACGCGGCCAAGATAGCGGCATGCGAGGGTAGGACGGTCTCTTTCTTGTCTTTCTTTTTTTTTTCCCTCGCACGTAAGTTTAACCTCGGGACAGGCACGTGTACAGCTGAGTTAGGCCCCGCTCAACTTTTTTTTTCTTCAATGCAGCACACCCTGAATCAATCGTGTAAAGTGTTGCCCTTCGGGCTCATATATAAACAAACATTTCCACGGAGTGAATGATGATGAGTGGGCGAAGCTGCGGAGGTTCATCGGTAACCGTGAAATCTTCCGTGAATTCTGCCCAGTACATACATCACACGACGTGAGATAGGGCGCGTTTTATACTAAAGGTTCGATGAGTTATGACGACTTGCAGCTCACTTTAATTTTACATGTACGCTGTGAATTTTTCATTGTTTAGAAAACCATTGCTTTAGAAAACATCTTGGCGTCTTTCGTTAAGCAGCTGGCGTCTTTTCCTCTTGCTTTAGAAACATCTGGCGTTCTTCCGTTTTGCTTTACAAAACATCTGGCGTCTTTCGTTGGGTTTATTTCATTCAATCAACAGCGTTTTTGAACAAATTGTTATGATGAATCCGCACAGGAGAAATCTCACCAGCACTACCTTGGAGGTAAGAATGGCTGTCTAGTGGAATGGAGAGACAGAAGAATCGGCTTTTAGCTACCGCTGCGAATTTTTTATTGTTCAACAACGCACAGGAAAACTCCCACGCACCACCTTGGAGGTCAAAGCGTAAGACTGGTTACGGATACGACTACGACTACGAGGGACGAACGGGTGCCGCCTTAAGGAGCTTCGCCCCTAATATAGAATGCTGGCAACATATAGCGGTGGTAGCGATGTCAGGTAAAACAGACACAACTTTAAAATGCTTGCAGTAAAATGAAAGACCTGCTCAAGATGACCGACCTCGGCTGCTCCGTTGAGGAACTGCGCTCCTGCCAGTCCGTGGATGCCGAGGTGGATGGCCAGAGGGGCCACTTCGAGCAGCACCGACAGCGTCAGCAGGGAGGCGCCGAACACCCTGCGGACAAGCCATCGTCGTCATTCTGAACAGCAATGTGCCACTTTGGGTCGGTTCGCACATACTTGGGCACATAAGCAAAACTTTGGAATGGGTCAAAAGAGAAAATATACAGCGCTCGGGTCTTTCGTCTCTCGTTCAAAGGCGCTGTTTCTTCGCCCATTTGTGAACACTGTGGACATCCATTTGTGAACTTGTGAACATCCATAGGCCACCGTAACCTTTTATGATGATAAACCATACGAATGCGAGCTCGGTCTGTGGATAGCGCACTTGATAGTTCAGTAATGACTGTTCAGTAAGCATATTTTGCGCTTGTATAAAATAAGCGTGAGCAGGAAGTACACTTCGACTGGCGCGTACACAATAACCGCAAGCGTTTACAACCTCTGTTGAGCTTTTATGAGCATGGTAACGCACAAATAACATACCGCATTACCATCGAAGACATAATCACCGAGTAAATGAACGCACATGGAATGCTGTTTTAGAGTTTAAAAAAATCACAGCATATCCACGGGGTGAATGATGATGAGTGGGGCGAAGCTACGGAGGGAATCATCTGTAAACCGTGAAACTCTTCCGTGAAATGCGCCCAGTACATAATATAAAGAGTGTGAAACATCGTGTATATATTAAACATCAAACTTTTATTGTACTGTTGGTTTACGTGGTCCCTTCATTATCACTTGTGATCGGTGAAATGCAAGGAAGAAGTCCGCTCCCGAGCGAAAGAGCACCAAGAGCGACCGCATTCCCCGCTCGCCCTGTGCGAATTAAAGGCAAGGCTAGAGGGAAGACAGGACGCGCGTTCCACGACGCGAGGTCGGTAGCATGCCCAACGAAAGCCAACGGAACGCGATCGTGCAAGTGATGCAAGTGCTCCGACTTCGCATCGCCTCGTGGTTCCATTTAGCGTCCCAAAACCAAACATATTGCTCAAGGTGTGCCTTGCGTTTTTCGTAGAAATAATTTCTTTATCATGTACATTAAGACGAAAAGTTGAAAGCTCACTAGAGTGTATCGCCCGCAAAGTATGTCTTTTAGTGTGATTTAACTCTCGTACGGCAGGGTCCTCGCGCCGTTGCCGGTCCACCTCGCCCGTTGACGATCGGGCGAGGTGGACTACTACTACTACTACACTCTAAGAAAAACATCTCGCGTTCTTTCGTTCTGCTTTTACAAACAATTGGCGTCTTCGTTGGTTTATTTCATCAATCAACGGCGTTTTGAACAAAATTTTTAATTGTTTATCACGCACAGGAGAAATCTCACCAGGCACTACCTTGGAGGTAAACACTGGCTGCTAATGGCAATGAGAGACAGAAGAAGTCGGCTTTTAGCTAACACTTACACTTCTACTTCTACTAACGTTTCCTACTGGAACATGCCAATGGCTGCTAATAGGGAATGAGAGACAGAAGAATTCGGCTTTTAGTTAACGCGCACGCTGCGAATTTTTTTTTTTTTTTGTTCAACAACGCACAGGAGAAATCTCCCACCGGCACCACCTTGGAGGTCAAAGCGTAAGACTTGTTACTCACTACTACGAGCACGCGACTACGAGGGGACGAACGGGTGCCGCCTTAAGGAGCTTCGCCTCTAAAATACATCGGACTTGTGCGACCAAGCAGCTCTTTGAGCACACCGACAAACAAGATGAGTGCACCGAACACGCACCTGTTGGCGCCGTATCCGACGCTGACCAGCGATGCCGGCAGCAAGGAGAGCAGGAGGCCCACCAGGTGGGAGTAGACGAACGGTTCCTTCTGCTCGTACGGGAAGTAGTCCTTCCACTGCAACAAGTGCACGAGCCCGCTCATCACTATAGTGTCCAGTTAAGTGCAATTTTATAATGGCGATGGTGTCGTCGTCCCCCACCCTTTCTCCCCAATGTTTAGCGGGCCAATATCGGCGTTTAGTATACCGAACTTCAAGCACTCTTCTGGTGGGCGGCCTCACTGCTGAGGAGTGAGGAGGGGGCTTAGTGCCTAAAGAATTTGGACAGTGCGATTGGTAAATGTTCTGGTTGAGAATTTTATTACCTGTTGGGGAAATGCGTCCTTTGGTATAATTGCGAATAGCTGGTTTAGAATTGCCGATAATGTAAGTTTTTGCAGTGTTCGCTATGGCCAAGGCGATGGCCACCTCCTCTGGGTTAGTGGTTTTGATTGAACCACCCGACATGGTTTGCGCTGCGCAGTTGATCATGTCTGCATCACGGGGCGGACAGAGGCAGCCGCCAGGGAACAGGGACTCCGGCTCCACTAACCGCCGTGGCGACCCGCAACTGAAGAAACCATGAGCCATTGATTTCAAATGAAAGCTTTGTCCTCCTCATACACTCTGCTTTTAAATGCGAAGCATTTCTTAGCGAACTTCTGCGACTTTGACCGTATCTATCTATCTATCTATCTATCTATCTATCTATCTATCTATCTATCTATCTATCTATCTATCTATCTATCTATCTATCTATCTATCTATCTATCTATCTATCTATCTATCTATCTATCTATCTAGCCGCCTACGACTTCGTGCTCTCCTGGTCGCTTGGTTAATCGAATGTGCACCCAAATTGGTATGGCGTAACATGACTGTATGACGAACATAAATGACAAGTCATAACATGAAAATCATGACACGATTGTCATGTACAGCATGATTTACATGCTACGCCCATGGTGCGCTGGCAGCTGTTTCGCTAGCTTGATATACACCAATAATGGTCTCTTCCGACGTGACCGTGTGACGAACATAAATAACACGAGTTATCATGAAAATCATGACACGCATGTCATGTACAGCATGACTTACGTGCCACGCTCATGGGGCGCTGGCGGCCGTTTCGCTAGATTGATATGCACCGAAATTGGTATCTTGCGACGTGACCGTGTGACGAGCATAAATAACACGAGTTATCATGAAAATCATGACACGCATGTCATGTACAGCATGACTTACGTGCCACGCTCATGGTGCGCTGGCAGCCGTTTCGCTAGCTTGATATCACCAATATTGGTCTCTTCGACGTGACCGTGTGACGAACATAAATAACACGAGTTATCATGAAAATCATGACACGCATGTCATGTACAGCATGACTTACGTGCCACGCCATGGTGCGCTGGCGGCCGTTTCGCTAGCTTGATATACACCAAAATTGGTATCTTGCGACGTGACCGTGTGACGAACATAAATAACACGAGTTATCATAAAAATCATGACACGCATGTCATGTACAGCATGACTTACGTGCCACGCTCATGGTGCGCTGGCGGCCGTTTCGCTAGCTTGATATACACCAAAATTGGTATCTTGCGACGTGACTGTGTGACGAACATAAATAACACGAGTTAACATGAAAGTCATGACACGCATGTCATGTACAGCATGACTTACGTGCCACGCTCATGGTGCCCTGGCGGCCGTTTCTCTAGGTTGATCGACCCCCAAGTTGGTATTGCGCGACGTTACTGTGTGACGAACATAAATAATAGGAGTTAACATGAAAACCACGACACGCATTTTCCTCAATGACATACAAGACGATGTATGCAGCTCTTTGCTGGCTGCTTCGCATTACATCGATTCCCACAATGCTTGGGATCTGCCGGCTTTTTAGATGCGAAGCATCTCTTGCTCGAGGGTATGTCCCTCCGCGTTGGCCTGGTAGTCCGCACTCTACGCATGCGCAACTCTCCTCCTTGTCTCTCTCCAACAGCTGCGCGTTACTCTCTACACTTCTCTACCAGCACCTGCTTGCGCTTCTCCTGCGTTCTCGCTTCTGCTCTCGCGGCGCATGCGCTACTCTCCTCCTCTAGTCTCCTCTCCTTCAAGTGGTAGAGCGCTGCGCGCGTTCAGTCCAGCGCTTGATTCGGTTGACTCCTCTGAAATGCGGGCTCGACATGCCGAAATTCTCTCTGCGCAGCGCCGTGATGAGCGCCAGCGCATGTGCGTCCCCTCCCCCTCTCTCTCTCCTCTTCTACGCTGCTCCTCTCTCGCGCGCCTGTCGACCGCGTTCCCCGCTCGCCCTGTGTGAATTAACGGCCAGGCTAGAGGGAAGACACGACGCGCGTAGGGTTCCTCTTCGCGTTCCACGACGCGAGGTCGGTAGCATGCCTGAGGTCGGTAGCATGCCCAACGAACGCCAACGGAACGCGATCGTGCATGTGCTCCGGCTTCGCATCGCCTCATGGTCCCCTTTAGCGGGAGATGGTGTAACTTTTTTTCTAATCTGAAAGGTATCCAAGACCATGAGAAGGGAGTTGTTCGGCTTTTCTTATGATGCTGCAGCTACCTCTTGCTAACTGTACCACTGACATTTCCCGGGGTGAGTACGTGTGTGTAGAGGGCAAAAAGGGGGGGGGGTCACTGCACTCCAAATAAAACGCAGGCGTTTGTTTGTCATTGTTTAAAGGGGCCCTGCAACACCTTTCTTAGTTATATTGGAATAGTCTCATTATTGACGTATGACTCTTCACGAGTCATATGCCGCAAAAATTTTTCGAATCCGTCAAGTCTAAGTGGTGTTACCAAATTATAGAGATCACGTTCCGCAGCTTTCTCCCTCAACTCAACGCCGCGAGCGCGCGGAAAGCTAGGCAGCGAGTCGAGGGATGCAGCGCAGAGGAGCGAGGCTCCGCCCAAGAGCGCCGGCTGAGTTTTTTTCTTCATTTTTTTTCTCTCTGACGTCTGGGCGCAACCACGTGGTCTGTGCCGCTACTTCCGGTCGGCTTGCGTCGTTCTCGTCGTGTGGAGCCGATCGCACTGTGTATCGCGCGTGCTTGAAAACTGCGCGTCGATTTGGTAATGTTGGGTGTGCACCTCGAACGCCGTAGTGTTTTCATCGCTCTGCCAACCATGGAAGCAAACCTGCGCGCTCGTTTGGAACGAATGACAGCTGAGATCGGTTTCGGCCCATACTCCGATACACCGCCTCGTAAGACGGCACTGGCAGACGACCCCGAAGCGCCGCCATTACCGGACGCCAGCATTGTTATCGGAGACACGCTGCGCCCGTGCCTCGGTCGGTCGTGAGAACGTGCCGACGATGCAGTTCTCAGCTGACGAGGCAACACTCGAACGGCTGCCACTCTCAACGGCAACCGGCGATGGTCAAAAGCACAGAAATATTCACGTTTTCGGCACTGCGCATGGCGAAGAAAACGGAACCACGCAACTACGAGCAGACGAGCTGTCGGTGAGACCGGAAGTGCTAATATTAATGTTTGTTCGGTGTTTTTAACGCGATAACAGAATATAAACATACATATTATCTACTTATTGAACTCAAAATTAACAACGAAAGTAATAATGAGGGTGTTATCGTGATTATAACATCAGCCAATGGTGGAACTGCCGACAATCGCGTCATATTTTGCGGACTAATACATCATTTGTCGAGAGAAGAGGGAGCAATTTTCAGCTGACTTTGAGAATTTATTGTAAATTCCAGGCCGTGCGGATCGCTGTAATATTTGGCTCGCGTGTTCTCGGGAGCCTCGACTACCGATCGGCAGCGCTTTTTGAGCATGCTCGAAAAGTGTTGCAGGGCCCCTTTAAGAAAACGGCGCAGTAGAGAAGACGAAAAGGCTTTCAATAACTTGTGCCCTGTCGAAAAAATTATCATCATCATGAACCGGCACGTGCTCTCTTCATTATCTTTACAGTGAAGCTGCTTAAGCTATCGGCAACTTGTGCTCCGTAGTTCAAAACTCCTCAGGTGGGTATGTGCCACAGGAATTGGGCAAGCCCCACTACCGTGTACAGCAGGTGCGAGTGTCAGACGAACACGTGAAAAAGAGAGAGAGAAAGAAAGAGTTAGAAAAAAGAGAAATGAAGATAGAAAGGAGGAAGCGATAGAAATAAAGAGAAAGAGAAAAATTTAGATAAATAAAGGGAATAAAGACATAAAAAGATAGAAAGACAGAGAAAGACACAGGAAGAGAGAAAAGGAGACAGCAAGACGGAAAGAGAAAGAAATAGAGAACAAAAAGGCACGCACAATTCCGGAATTTTCTTTTTATGGAACGCATTGAACTTCGGATGCACATTGACAATAATTTCCTAACAATTTTCAATAAACTTATTCTTGGTGCCTATTCAAAGTTCTCACTGACAACGCTCTAATTATGCGGCATTCGTAAAAGACGCTTGTTCCGAACCATTTTTATTGCAAAGAGTGCAATTCGACCATGTGCTTTGAACTTTATACTGACGCATTACTTATGAGCTTCCCTTTGACTTCAACAAGTATAAACCGCTTTGTCCCTTGTTTAGTTCCTAGAGGACAAGGGTAAATTTACGAATGAGTATTATATTATTCTCTAAGAGAGCCAAATCTACTTTAAACAGAATGTACAGTGTCGACAACACCTAAGGTGAACAGCTCATTGGTATTCAAGCCGGTAAAACTAGAACACTTGTTCTATTCCTAGGAAAAGTGTTCGTGTCGATAAGCACCAACAATAATTTTCCGAATTATTTACGAAACATCAGCTTCTATGAGGTCTCGAATACTAATGAGGTGCTCACCTTAGATGTGGACGACCCCGTACAAAATTGCAATTCTTTGCTACTGTTTGTTATTGGTCGAGCCTGATTCAATTCAGTTATTGTTGTCAGTATGCTCATGTCATCGAGCTATCTCAAAGCCTTATGGCAATTAAAATGTAGGTTTCCTATTATAGCCGACACTCAGGGGCAAATGTCATATACGGCACTTATAGATATCGGTAATACCTCGATATAACGAATGTAAATATAACGAATTATCGTTTATAACGAAGTAAATAAGGAATGATCGCGCCACTGACGCACTGTTGCGAATATACGTTTACAACGAATACGCGGGTATAACGAGGCCGTTCTTGTGTCAAATGCAACTTCGTTATAACGAGGTAACGCTATAGTATTTCGCGATTTCTGATTCGAACATTTCATTTCGGCTTGCCGCGGATCCACGAAAAAGTATAAATGGCGGCGCATGATAGGCGATGCTGTGAGATAATATTGACCTCACAAATTATGGGTCCTCATTACTGTCCTTAGTTTACTGAGGAAAGCCACCTATAATTCCGTTAGCCGTTGATGTTATGAATAGCCCATGGTGGGAGTATGAGTTTTCTGTACGTACACTTTCGTCCCTTGACAGGGTCCGTCGTAAAAAAGCATCAAAATTAAAGCACCGTACTGCGCTCTCGAAAATGCTCCTTTTTTGCCCTAATGACGTTATGATAATTTTTTCGTATCACACGAGCTCCCTTCAGAGGGTTTTCTCGAGCGCGTACTTGGGAAGCTCTACGCACGTTGCTGGCTTTAATTAGTATAATTAGGCTAATTAGTACAACCTCTCCTGTTTCTTGGATGGACGTACATGTCCTCAACTTGATTTCCATCATCGTCCATTTCGACCCACCACATTTGAACAAAAACATGATAATAAGGTAATAAGATAGTGTGAAACGGACTGTATAGGCCGCTGTGTTGATGTTCTTCTTCGTCTTCTCTCTCTCTCTCTCTCTATTTGTCAGGAGGTGCTTGAGGAGCACGCCCATGGGATAAGCGGATCTGGCTAACTTTTATTAAGATAGGTCCAGCATCTTAATCATTTTTCTTTATTCCAAGCTCATTTTTTAAGAGTACGTTGTAATTGGTAGCCGGTCCAATTTAATTAGAAATGTTTGTTTAAAATGAAAAGAACTGTGTATCGAGTACCTAGCACATGGCTTTAAGCACAACTAAATGCGTTTCTCGAGGAAAAAGCTAGACTCACCGAACTCCTGTATTCTGAGCCGTATCAGTTTACTGCGTGTCCAGGAAGCAAAGTACGTTCGTGAACACTTTACCGTGAGATGCACGCGTCAGAAAAACCGCAAATGAATGCATCAGAACCCTTGCTTTTCTTGCTCGCGCTTTCCGCGCGTGTCCTAAAAGCGTGAAAAATTTTGTCTATACGTCATACGTACATAGGTGGGCAAAATAAATGGAGCTCACTCAGACTCACTCAGACTCACTCAGACTCACTCAGACTCACCAAAAGATTCCTGAAGCAGACTCACGCGGACTCAAAATCAACAAAAGTTTCTTCACGCGGACTCACTCGGACTAGGACCCGCCAAAACTTATCTCAACAGGACTCACTCGGACTCAGATTCACTAAAATTTTCCTCAACCAGATTCGCTGGGACTCAGATTCACCAAAATTTTCCTCACGCGGACTCGCTCGGACTCAGACTCGCCAAAATATAATAATAATAATAATAATAATGAATTTATTCCCACCAATACAGTGTTGATGGAGGGGGTGAGAAAAAAAAGCGACTAGCCGCTTGACTAAGTTCCCACCTCCCAGTTACATCAGGCAGGGGTAGTGGTGGCGACAGAACACATAGAATGTAGGGATAACTGGCCCTATAGTTATACAAAATATAGTGATATACATAAACTTAGCCAGACTCACTCGGACTCTCCGCTCAAACTGAGTCGGAGGGAGTCGACTCATGAGTGAGTTTGCCGACCTATATGCATACGTACGTCCTATTCTCGAGTACGCGTGCGCACTGTGGGATCCTGATCAACGACACATGATAGATTCGCTGGAGCGCGTCCAAAATCGAGCAGCCTGGTTCATCGTTGATGACTATCGCCGCACAAGTATATATAGCGTCACCGCCATGAATGCACATCATTAGTGACATTATTGTTTGCGTTTCTGACATTTTTTTAATTATCATGGTGTTACATAAATTGTCTATTGTATGTGCACCGCGTCATTTATGTTCTGATGGCACTGTGAGGACGCTGTTCAACGTGTTACTTTTGCAATCGTCCGGGTGTTCTTTGCGTTACTGTGAGGAACTTGCTAGATATGTGATTGCAAACCCTCCCTGTTCTATTCTCGACCCATTCGAGAACCAGGGAGTAGCTGATGCCTTATTTGTGCGCCAACATCTCCTTATATCATATGGACGGATGGATGGATGGATGCAAAATTTTACTCATATATCAACTTCATATATTCATGTATTTGTATAATATCAATAAAAATTTTAATGCAGCGTAAATAAAAGCCTAGCCAAAATGGAAAATAATAGAAAATGAGGTCTCCGGTGCATATGATGGCTAGATAAACGTCTCGAGGAGCTTAAAGCGCCTAAAGGTTGCATTAATTTTGATTTCACTGGAATTCCTGTAATTATGGTGTCATAAGGAGTCGTCATCGACTCGATGCTACTTAACAACAGCAATAAGTAGACGCATTAAGAACTTCGCTATAGAACAAAAGTATAAACAAAATGACATCAATAATTCATCGACACAGTGTCTAGCATATGTCGCACAAGGTTCATGCGAAACAGCTTAATCGGAGTTAGCGTAATGTTATTGCACCCTATCGATAAGTACACATAAAGATTTATATCCCCCCTTCTAGACAATTTAACGAGCAAAAGAACATCGCATTGAGTGCCGGCCACGAATATACTTGAAATCGACCAATTCATTACATGTGCGGAGTATCAAGAAACTTCTCGCCTTCCTACGGGCAATTTTATCGGGCTACTTGGTAATGATCCATCATTGTAGGTATAGCGCAAAGCTTTACTAAGGACCGATTTACACCGCGACTAAAAAAAGAACAAACCACAATTAAGCGCCGCAAGCGACTCTTTATTGTTCTGCTTATGGTTTGTCCTTCTTGTATCCTTCCTTAATAAAGTTTCGCTCTATCTACAGTGATGGCTCTCTCTTAGGTAATGGATTCCTCGTCATTTTCTTTCCTTCACTGGGATCAGTCTAGAGTTATTTATTTCCTTAATTTTTCATGTTCTTTTTCTCTCGTTTTATACAGGCTACGGCACGGTTTGTCGCTAAGCACACCTACTACGTCTTACGGAAATACCAGCATGACACCACCACCGATGCGGACATCTCAACTCTTTCGATGGCAATACTCCGGTGCATCCCGCGACACGCGCAGCTGATGAGGAGAGAAAAAAAAAGTGTCTCAAACCTTGACACAGTATGCCGTGTAGCTGACGGTCTGCCAGAGGACCACTTGAACGCCGATAATCGCGAGGGCCATCATCAAATATCGCTTTGGCACGGCGACGCAGCTGCACTTCTCGTTCATGGCTTTTTGCTTTTAACGCGTGTGTGACACACGTCCGTCAACGCCACACACGAGCACCAGCGGGCCCCGTCGACACTCGGCTTCCCATCTGCGTATACCAGCGGCGCGAACACGCGGAGAGTCCCCGCTAAGTATAATTCATTCTTCGTGGCATTGCTGTGCCCTATTTGAGTGCCGCCCTCATCTCAACCATCTAGTTCTCACGACAGGCTCGCGCTTCTGGCCCATGCAGTTCGTCATCATGGTCGCGGGTCCTTTGTTCGCCTTCTTTCGGCAGTGCTGCGCCACCGAGATGCAGTGTGAGCATCTCAGCTTCTATAGCTAGCATACATTCGTTTCGCAATGTTGACGTCTCTATTCCGGTGTGCACATGCGTGGACCCACGTCTGCACGTGAGGTGGAAGTATGTGTCCCTGTACGTATATGAGGTGCAGAGGGTAGCACGACGTCTCCGTTCGTGCCACGCATCAGCGCCTGCACGCCCTCATGACTTTGACGAAAACCGGGGCTCTTTCACGAAGCTCGTCTTGTTCTTCACTGCATGCGTCGCCCCCGTCTTTGCCCGCGCGTCTGCAGCCCGTCACGCTTCGCGAAGTAGGGAATGTTCAGCGGAGCCAATAATGCCGTCGGTATAATATCTGGGTGACACGCTCCTCGCTGCGCCAGACATAGGCTGAGACGTCGCTTCCGCGTAATATTGCAGTTGCCACTCGGTGCTGTTGATCGATTCCGAGCAGTAATTTTCTTTCATCAACAAACCTTCTTACCGCGTCCGGCACGCTGCCACACGTTTCGACTGCTTTGGCACGGCCGCTACATAAAATGTGGCTTTGGCATCTGCCATTGCCCATTGATTTTCGCTAGTGACACTCGCAAGAACCCCACTTTGCAGCAAGTTTCGAGACATATTGGGGGGGGAAAAAAGGATCCGTAATGTTCAGCGTAGGATTCGATAACGATTAATAGAGTATCCATTGACCAATCACATCCCGCCGCGCTCCTTTACTGGCCTAAACAGATTCGCACGACTGGCACGCTTTTAACCAGAACTTAAAATACATATGTGGCAAAAGAGCGATTACTTCCTTTTTTTTTTTTTTTTACTTTGGGCAAAGCGTTCCCGAAGCTTGGAGGACATGCCCTACTTTAGCCACCAAATAAGTCCCTGCCATTTCTTTTTCCTTCTCTCGCAAACACATTGTTTCCTTCAATAGTGAATGACATCCTGATAGTTCGCTGAAACAGCCACTTTTTTTTAGGCAGGGCTGTATGTACCAAAGGAAATGGATATGGGAAGGGTATGTAGCGAGAAGGAAATATAACTGCTAGCTGGTCACTGCTATTCCGAGAGAAGGCAAGCGCGTGAGGGGGAGGCTGAAAGTTAGGTTGCCAGATGAGAAGTTTCTACTAAAAACTGCGCAAAATAAACAGGGACAAGTGAGACACACGCACTGCGCTTGTGCGTGTGCCTCACTTGTCCCTGTTTATTTTGCGCAGTTTTTAGTAGTAATGGAGTACCAGCTCTCCCAACGCTCGGTCCTTTTGATGAGAAGTTTGCGGGGATAGCGTGGCCTCAGCAAGCGCAGGACCGAGTTAATTCGAGATACATGGGAGAGGTCGTTCCCCTGCAGTGGACGTGTCAGGTTGAGGATGACGACGATAATGATGAATGACCACTTTAAGTTTTCAACTGGTTGAGAAACACGTGATTTCCGTCCCCTAAACCGGTGAATTATAGTGTTTGAGGCCTCTGTGCCAAGAGTTCGCAGGATGCTCGAACAGCCACTCCACCGATGTTACAAACCTAAAACACACATAAAAAAAGACACTGCTGCTTGACCCGCGTGAAGAATTTCGTTGTGATTGCTGTGAAGAAACGGGACTTTCGAAAGGGGCATGGGGAGGTGGCGCAGAGTTTTGCCGCTTGTTTCTCTTCTACCATTCTGTCCCGTTTCTAACACTGTTCCTAGCAACTCCGACTTGGCAGTATTTATAGATGGCTTCCATTGACGTCACCAGAGTCCTTCGAAACACTCTGACGTCACTGAAACCACCGTGTTGGAGCACCAGCTCATCACGTGCAGGTTCTTTGTTATTCACGCTCAGGGGCGTACCTGCCACGTCGTTATCCCATTGAAGCAGCTTAACCGCAACTTGTTTGTCATCAAAACCGCCATCGGGGGAGTGCAAGTACGTTCAGTGCGTCCATGACGTCACGTGCAAGCTATCTATAGTGAACCTTTCCACTCAATTCTTGTCACTGTTATCATCGACCGTTTCTGGCTGATTGATCCCATAGATAACACGTTCGGAGATAGAGGGAGGTTCACTGCGAAAGGCAAATTTTTCATTTGCTACTCTGCAAGTGTTGGAATAAAAATTCGGCAGATCCCACGCGTTGTGGGAATCGGTTTCATGCGAAGCAGTCAGTACTTCTATGCTGTACTTTATGCCTTTTAGCCAAGCGTTACGAGGTGGATCGGCATGCTTTTGTAAGTGTAGCAGTTGTGTGCACATCGGGCTTACCGGGCACGTCGACAGCACTGGCGTTTAAAGGGTAATTTATGGTGCGACGTAACGTCAGCCCTCACGTTAGAGTACATACGTCAGTATTATCGAAACTTAGTGCACTTTATTGTGCAATCATGTGAATATCACGTAACTTTCGTAAATGTATTCCACCGGGGTCGAGCAAGGCCCAAGATAGCTTGCTGAATAACAGGAATACAAATGTAATGTTTATTAGACTGCTATAAAAGCAGCGCCAACGCTGGAATCACATACGTTAATCTGATATGACGCCTGTATCGTAGGAGTACATGTGTAGTGTTTATTGCTTTCTTGTAAAATGAGATAGCCAACGCCACAAACACAATTGACGTTGCACCGATATTGCGCTCGCTTAAGCAGTTTTTCCAAATTAGTTTAGAGACCTGGCGTGGCTCTGTGGTAGAATGCCTGATTGCCACGCAGCATGCTTGGGTTCGATACCTGCTCGGTTCCTAATTCTTATTCTTTCCATTCGTCGGGTCAACGCTGCCGATGTCGGTTTTTCTTAACGCTCTCTCATTTAAATTACGAATGTCTGTTCTTGCAGTTCCTGGGTGAATATAAACTGTCAGTCACGTGTGGCGCATACCGGTACACCACGACCCGTGGTAAACGGGTATGTGCTACACGTGCCTGGAGGAAAGGGTTTGACGACGTACGCGACAGGATATTCATGTCATGACCTGACAGTCATATTGGTCAAATCCTCTTACCCTCCCGTGCCAATTTTGGTCTACAACAAGTTAAGGAGGTGATCATGAGAGCACCCAGATGTAGGCGGCTAGATAGATAGATAGATACGTAGATAGAAGCGCTCAAAGTATCAAGGGTTCGCTAAGAAATGCTTCGCATTTGAAATTGAGAAAGACAGATTGAAAGAGCGATGACAGGCGTGCGAAAAAAATGTAGAGGAGATGCAGAACGGGGAGATTGTAGTGCGTTTGTGATGGCGTCGTGCCCTTGCTCAGCGAGGTGGTTGTTCGTGAGGTCCGCGATGCACGGCGGAAATCAAACGTGAGCATGGCATCCGCGACGCTGACTGAAAAAGAGAAAGTAAGTGTATTAATGTGTGCGTAGATAAGCAAGCTATAGTGCCTAGAATATATTCTAGACACATGTAGACTATTGTCAATTCACCTGAGCGCACGCATTGGTGCAGGCCCATATTCATCCGTCTTTGAGGAGGAATTGCCGCTGCCTTCTAAAGCTGTACCCGACTATTGCCCCTTCAAACTAAAGTCCCTAGATTTTTCCCTGTTCTTTCTTAAGTACCGACAACCATTGAAGCGCCGGCGACGAATCTCATTGGCTAACGCTCGTTTTCGGTAGCCATGTTCTTCCTAACTCTTTTCCAGCACCTGGTGAAACGCGTCCCCCATTCACTAATGACAGGGGGTTGACGAGAGGAGAAAGGCGCGTCGCGGTGGCATATTGTCCGCTGAAAGATGCGTGGCTAATGTACTTAGACGCACATGGCTTTGTAAATCTTCCAAGTTAGGAAGAAAATGGCGTCGGACGCCAGCTGCGCGTGAGAGAGGGACGTGAAAGGAGGCAGTTGGTAAAAAGGAAAAATCTAGGGACTTTACTTCAAACAGCTGTGTGGCGGTGGGGAAGGGGGGGGGGGGTAGATCATGCGGGCACGTATTCTTTCCTCCTTAACCCTACAACGGCTTCTGTATTGGCAGAAAGCAACATCAAAGGCCACCGTGGAAGAACATCAAATGCTGACTGAACGCGTATCCTGGTTTGTGCTCCCGCAAAAGCATACGCACACAGGGACAAGCGTTGCCCACTGGCACAGCCGGAAATTTTTTTTCGTGGGAGGGCTGTTCAACCACACTTTATGTATGTTCGTGCGTGTGTTTGTCTATCTGCATGTAAACGCACGCAAAATTTTAAAAAATGCCGGGGGGGGGGGGGGGGGGGGAGGGAGGGGGTACATTCCCTGGCTACGCCTTGCAGTACGTACCGGAAAATCTGAAATGAATACTAAAGTGGAACAATAAATTAGTTTAGCCTGATAAATTGCACTCTGAAAACTCTAGTGTCGTTAATTTCACCATCACAGGTTTGTTAATAGATGAGAAAATCAGTCAAACATTTCACTTTTAAATTTCCCGCCGAATCTCTGTTGGTGACGTCACGTATATCATAATGTTTTTCTTTTTTTTTTGAATTTCGGCCACATTGTCAAGTCTCTGACTCCCCCAGAAGACAAGGTAATCTTTACCGATTAGGAACTACATATACATAGGCTACATATATTCTAGGCACTATACATAGGCTTTAGCAGATGCTTTCAAATTCTATGACGTCATGGCGACTGGTGCCGGAACTAAATTCCCTCTATCTTCGCGTCAAATGTTCTATAAGAAATTATGGTTTACCACGGATGGTCTTAGCACACTTTACCTTAGCGGCTGGGACTTTAGTGGCTGAACGATCGCACTATAGCCAGACTCTTTTTAAGGTCGCACTTACGTTATGACCTCAGGGATGTGGTGGAATGTTCAGCCAAGGAGGTTCTATAGAACCTCTGGAGTGGCAGTCCCGGCCGCCGCCAACGGGAGCAAGTGAAGCCGCCGGCGGCCATGTAGCTAGAGGAAAAACGCGGCGCGACCGCCATAGACGGCAATGGAATACGCGCGGCGCGCGCGTTGGTTTGCAGTCCCACTAATCAAAAAATGAGATGGAAACTGCTTTAAACCCACGAACAGTTGCCTCTTCTCGTTTATGAAACAAATTATGTCACACTATTATGTCAGCTGCAGACTAATCTGTTGTCGAAGGGGTGCTTCGTATATCGAGCGCGCTGTAATTACATATGTGTTACTAGGAACTGGGTTTTTGTGTTGTAACGGCGTCAGTGTTCAAGGGGTAACCACAAGCTAACGTGGAACGCACTTATTCTCTTTACATAAGCACACATCAATCACGCGAACATTTGGCCAGAAGGAGGATTCGCAAGCATTAAAGGGACCCTGAAACGGTTTTTTAAAGTTTTGTCAGCGTTTAGGCAGGAGCATCCCCAAATCATTCGCACCTGAAATTATGCGATGCACTGTGTACCAAGGCCGCTACGGAATTTATATCTATACCCTCCTCCTCACCACTGCCTTGCACCCTCAACTCACAGACACCCTCACATCGCCGGCGATCGCAGCGCTCTCATGAGCGCACTCGACGGCTTGAGCTTCGCGACGGGTTGCGCGTAATCTCGGAGGCCCAACAATGACGAAGCTCGCGGAGTGGTTGATATCTGTGCCGACAGGTGCCGCCACACTACCAGCAGATCTTATTTTATTCTCCTGTACGGCGACAATTTGCAACAGCATACGGACAAACAAAAATAATTCGAGAACGATCACCGATAAGCGTAAACTCGGGCAATGTGGTTGTGTCTTCAGGGGTGAAGTTACAGCCACAAAAACGTGGATCGTGGCGTTGAACAAATAGCGAGAGCGCGACGCTCATTGCAGCGACGAGCTGAAGGGATTCCGCTCGCCAGATGCCTCACGAACATTGCACGATGTCGCAGCTTTACAAGTCACCAATTGCTAGAAATTGCTAGATACGTGGTACACAACAAGGCTGGGGCAATTAATTATGTCCAAGAAAAGAAACCTCAAGATAAACACTCTCGCTCAGCTCACGTCAACACGGAGTACGTTGTAACACAGGCAGACGACGCTCGCTGCCCACAGGAGGTTCAGTGACGTGTACTGGACATATCCAATCAGATCAGCCGCCTGCGTGACGTCGCGCTTCCAATACGACACGCGCTGGAAGTGGGCGGTTTGAAAACGCGTTTGGCTGAGCCGCTGTGATCGGTGGCGATTCGCAGCTTTAAAGCTTTGTAATAAATTACACAGTTTTCGCACAGAGCTGTAATCGGTCTGTAAATGATCCTTAGGACTTGTTCTACTGGCTCAATGTGTTCGTACATAATCGTCAAAACCGTTTCAGGGTCCCTTTAACCTACGTGGGCGACGTGTGCCATCACGGCAAGCGCAGCGCGCACAGCCTCGAAACGAGGTAGCTCTCGCCCTCTCAGACTAGACGCATAAAAAACTAAAGCAGCCGCGTCCTTCGGTGTTTCGATTTCGGTTTGGTCGGATTTCAAAAGAGTTACATCTTGCTTTTGCCGCAATTTTTTCTTTTCGTAACTATTTGTGTTGAAGCTACGTCAAGGAGGTAGAAACTAACAGGCTTTTGTAGATGCGCTGGGAAAGCAGGAAAAATTGTAGGTACAAATTGTAGGTGCCAGGCCGTCTGCCCCGTTCTGTCGAAGCAGCATTCTGCGAAGTGAATAGAGCAGAGGTGGTTGGTTGGTTGTTCCTTGGCAACCTGGCGCAACCCACCGCGGGGTATCGGCCATGAAACGGGCGGCACCTTATTTTAGAGATAAAATTGTTTTACATGGAGCAGAGGTGGTCAGAGCTGGTCGAGCTGGTAACCGTCCTTAGCTCTCTAACCACTTCTTCGACCGGCACGTTCCCAGGTAGAACGCTGCGCGCAGTCTTTTGGAAACATGTAACACGGATAATCACGTCATGGAATGTTGCGTTTGCCAATTCCTCGATAAACATCCATCAAATTCGATATCCATGCACCGGATAAATATGCATGCACGCCGTCAGTCTTGACTTGCAAGAAAACACCAGAAAGCTCGGAATTCTAAGGGCGTTCTGACTTCCTACTCGTACCAATATTGCTCGGTACGTCCAGCTAGACTGCACCCACTTCGTGTATACACTTAAAAATCACGTACAACGTCGTGTCAGCGAACATTTAAAGCGTAAAATTTTCTTCGCTACAACTGCACGCATGTATTACATGTATGCGCACCTTTCAAATTGTTTCCAGTTTAACAGCATGCACGAAAAACAGACAATCGTCAGCGAACTAAGTGAGGACACTTACACGTGAAAAGTGATCCCAGGCGTCTTCTTATTGCGATTTGTGCAGCCATAAGCGACGCACGAAGTCGCCATGGCCTCGTAAAATGTTTAACTGCTTTACAAAGCATGCCACCGTCCCCAAAGACAACTGCGACGACGGGGCAACGGAGCGCACTCCGTCGTCTGCTTCCGAGTTTTTCCTTTTGCAATATGGCGGCGACCGGCTTCACTTACGGGGGCGCCACCTCCACTCCAGAAGAAATAGTATATAACCTCCTTGTGTTCAGCCCGCGACCAAATCTCGGAGGCAGTGCTGATTACTGTGTTGCGCGCGCGTTCTATCATGCGATAAACTTTTCTGGCTATTTAAAAACCCAACTGAGTCTGCAATAGCTTCATTTTTGGTAAATACACAGAACGAAGGAGGGGTGGTGTCCAAACAGACAAACAGGGCCAAACAAAGAAGTCTTTCACAATCCAGAACACCTGAAACCAACTGGGAGAACCTGCGTTCAAATTTGATCCTGAGAGGCAAAAGCAGATTTTAACCACTCTGCTTGAAGGCTTTTAAGAATTTCTGAGCCAATGTGCCGACATAGCTGCAGAAACATTACTTTAAGCGTTCTGGTAGTTCACCGACCAATCGCGCAGGTGGGAGTGGCGCTGCGATCTTCAGCGATCCGCCGCAAATTCGTCGGGAAGGCAGACAAAATGGCAGACGGCGTGGATATTGATCTCTACGCCGACGATCTAGAGCAAGACTTTAACCAGGCAAGCCGCTTTTTCTGTGTCAGACAGTCAACGGGAGAACATTACAGTCCCGTCGAACTGCTAGTTACGACATAAATCGAAGCCTTTGCGATACTATTCACTGCTGCGAAGCGCCAACCCGCGTTTCTGTTTGAAGCCATTCCATTGTTTTTTCGCCGGACGTTGGGAGTTAGCGAAAATAATATATAGATATGGTACTGAACTTGTACTCGATGTGTGCGTTTTACAGTTATCAATTCCGCGCTTAAAATGCAGTCAGGTGGCATACAAAATACTGTAAGTTCCCTCTGTTGCGCGAAATGTCTTGGGGGCGCGTTAACGGCATGGCTTTCAAAGATGGTGCCCGGGTTTCAACACGCTCCGTCACCTTTTGGTATTTGCCGGTGTTAATAGGAAGTGAGAAGCTATCAGCTTCCTGTAGATACGCTGCGTCGATTAATTGACGTTTTCTTTTCGAGCATGTGCTTCGTAACTCGCCCAGTTTTACTCCGGCAAATCGGTGCTGTTTTTTTTTTTTTTTTCCAGCACCGGCGATTTCCCGGGGATGTTGCTAATGGAGCCTTCCTCTTTTCGCTCTCCCGTTTGAATTTTTCTAGGAGGGTTACAATGAGCATGATGCCAACGTGGATCTGTACGACGATGTTATTGCTGCACCTTCCAGCGATGGAAACACCGACGAGGTATGTCAGCTGGCGATGCCTCGTAGTTTGCCGGTCTCCGTTGCCTCGCACCTGCGCCGGCGTGCTAGGGCGAACGCATCCCGCACAGACGAACGAACGAACAAACAAAAAACTCCTTTCTCTTTTTCTGACCTCTTTCTATGAGACGAGACGTGTACGGTGAGGAGCTTCCTAACATGGCGCCGTGATAAGCGTGATTTAGCTATCGCAGATATTTCTGAAGTGCCCGGAGTGCTTAACGATATGCCGAGTTAAACCGCGTGCCCGGAGCGGCAGAATACCGGAGATGGCACAGCAGGGCAGCGAAACGTAGTAGCCTCGCTGCACGCCATCTTTGTTTTAGTTTGGTCACGTAAAATATTTCACATCCGTTACTGGTTGATGAACTTCAAATTTCGCTGAATGCCCAGCATTGCGTGCCTACGTTCGTGCGAGTGTGAGGCGGGGGTAAAGTGTGCTAAGACCATCCGTGGCGAACCTTATTTTTTTTTTATAGAACATTTGATGTAAAGAACTTTACATTATGTGAGAAAAGCTCTTGCTCACATATTGGGCTTGGAAAGTTTACCATTGCACTATGTATGGGACCAGCCGCGACCTAAAAGCTCGCATGTGTACATGTAAAAAACTCGAGTACACTTTTTTCTAGCCAGGTGTTTGCCTTCATTTTTCTTCTGTAGCTTGCAGGTTTGTTTTATGACTTACACGCATTATTTCCAGGTGACTTAAATGAAAAATTGTGCCGTATTATAACTTTTTTGTGATAGTTAAAATTGTACAAAGGGTCATTTTTGTAGTGCCGGGAAATGTTAAAGAGAAGCTCTTAGGGAAAGGAGTTCACAAATCTAATAACGTACTATTGTGTTGAAGTGAAACTGGCATTAGTGGTCGCATTTTATTTCCCGATATGCTAGTGTGCGAGCCTTGGTACAACATCCTGGTTTAGACTGTGCTCAATGGCCTGCTGTGCCATGTTACGCATACCAATTTAAAATAATTAGCCCTTCGGTATGCCCCGTACCATTTCATCCCACTTGTTCGTGGCAGCCCAGTAGCCATTGCATAGCACTGCTGAGCTCGTAATCACGGGTTTGCTTAACAACCTCCACGGCCATGTTTTGGTGGGCTCAGAATACATAGACGGGGCCGACTTAAATTTAGGCGCGTGTCAAAGGACCCTAGGTAAACGAAAGTTATAATCTTATTGTGGCTTTTGGAATGTCAATACGCGGAGTTAATTTTCAAAAATTTATTCCCAAATGTACTATGTTCTGGCATAATATCACTGCAGCCTTTTCTACACGGCCAAAAGTATGTGCATGTCAAAAAATAAACCTGAATGTGAACAGTGTGAGACTGATAGGTCCATTTTTGTCTAATGTATCGATTCATTTAGAGCCTGACCAGTTGGTAATCTCGCATCATGCTTCTGAGTCAGATGCATGTAAAAATGCTCTCAGATGATTCATCTCATTTTTAAAACCATGTTTTGTTCTTGCTCATTATGTTCCAAATTGTTCTGTCTTGTAGCTGATCTAAGCAGTAAAGGTAGCTTGGCTGTGTTGAGACCACTCGTGAACGGCAAAAATAAAATGAAGTAGATCATTAAAAGTAATGACAAGTTATCTTTTCTGTTTTTTTCCCCCTCCCATTTTCATTTTGGCTTTGCGCTGTGGATACGCCGCATTGCTAGCATCATCAGGTGATTGGCATTCCTGTAGATTTTGAAGATTCATTTAACTGCAGCTTGAAGCTAGAAAACGTGCAGTAAATGGTGATACTTGAAACTGGAAAATTTGTTCAGCGTGCAGAAACTGACCCAAGGATGTTCTGTAACGTTTATTTTTACGTGCTCATCTTTCTGCCATTCATCACTGCCTTTTGTTGATGCCATGCAATGCATAGTAGCATGCACAATAGTAGGAGAATCTGAGCAAAAGAATCCTTGGACATCTTACAATAGTATGCACTCAGCATCCATGTTGCCACATATTGGCTAGAGTTAGAGCACTCTGCGTACGAACTTATTCTGCTCTTGCAAGCAATTTAATATAGAAGGAAGGGCCTTGATGTCCAAACTCAACCGCTATCTCTTCAGCTAAATGTGTTTTTGGACTTTGCACAAACACTGCCTCTGAGTTTCATGCATCAAAGGCACATTTGAACTTTTTTAGAGACACTGGTCTCACTGGGGGGTGTGTATTTTAGTTTGTTTTAGTTTTGACGTGTGGTTTGTGTATGTTCTGTATCTGTTGCGCACTGTTGATATTACTTTATACTTTATCACGCCCCTTAAAGGGACACTAAAGGCAAACATTAAGTCTACGTTGATTGTTGAAATAGCGATCCAGAAACCTCATAGTGTTACTTTTATGCCAAGGAAGTGCTTATTTTGAAATAAAATCACGTTTTAGTGGTCCGCATCGCGTTAGCGCACTTCAAATCACCCGCCTGAAATCCAACTTTCATACGTCACTGCTGCCGTGCCCAACGTTGCCCGCCTTTACTGCGCGGCCGCCGACACTAGTAGCAGCAGAGCGAAAGTAGCGGGACCCACAGCAGCAACAACGGCCATCGAAGCTTGCCGCAATCACCGCAATGGATGTGGACGGAGAACTTGACGACGAGACATTGGCTCGCGACGCTGGGCTCCAATTCAGCGACTTGAGCCCCGATGAACGCGCTATGCTGCTGAGGGCTCGTAGTGCTGGCGTCGTTGCATGCGGCATTTTGTCGAACATTCTGTCAGAGCGACTTTCACGAGCGCGCAAAACACACGCGGCAGTACGCGATACCGAAACTACCACTGACGCGTGACCGCGTGAGCGAAGCAGGGCGCCGGGCGAAGCGCAGTTCGGCAAAAACGGAACCTTTGAACCATGCACGCCGTTCCCCATGGCAACGCCACAGAGGTTCTTTTTTCCATGAATCAAACGGAAACGAACAAACAGCATTTTATTACGTCATTTGATGCATGGGAGGTTCTTTTTTTATTGCTGCTAGTTTGATTACTAGTGATTTATTGTAGGCAGACTCTCATACGTCATCGGGATCACTTCGAAAATGTCCCACTCGTGGCGCTCATCATGTGATACATTTAGCTTAATTTCTCGGTAAGTAGGGCACTGCTGTTGATAATATTGCCATTTTAGAAGTTGTCATACATTGAGCTTTCACTCTGACATAAATTGTTATTTGCCTTTAGTGTCCCTTTAAGCATACTGCCAGACAAACCTCTCTCCAGTACACATGAAAGAATCCTATCCTATCCATGCATGCTAATGTGATGTGCCCAGAGGAGATCTTAAAGGAGTACTTACACGAATTTTAAAAATTTTCGGACGGCTGCTCTAAATAAAGGTACTGGTGTCAAGAAACCTAAAACGAGTATTGTGGTACCTGGGAATGCATCGAATATATTTTAATTACCGCTACCTTAAAGAGAGACTTTCGGTTTCCATATCGAGGGGGTGGCTCCTCAATCACGTTTCATAGCAGTGTGACGTCACGGGGATACAGAAACTTGCGACATACTATTGGCAAATGCGTCATCTTCTCGTGATGCACTTAAACAGCGATGAGCGAATTGTTGTCCAGCGACCCTGAAGTGATTTCTACTATTTAGGCTGCATGCAGGACGCAGAGCTCGCAAACTCGGGGGAACTGTCTTGACTCGTCGGGATAACATCCATTGAAGTGGGGCTTGCTTGCAGATGCTCAGTGATGGAAACTTCAAAGTCAAATTAGAACATTTTATACGTCTTCTCCGACTCCGGTGTGTGGAGAGCGTTGACACTGCATACCAAGGAAATGAAAACTGTCCCTTTTACGATGTCTCAAAATCGTGTCAGTACTCCTTTAAGGACTCGCTGTTTGTAACAAGACGTTTGCAGTTATAATACAGCAGGTGCAACTTTTTCAGGTGCCTGGGATTGGTAACCAGTCCCAGGGAAACAGCCATCCTTCAAAGCGTGTCGCCCTCTACATTGGAAACCTGACTTGGGTAAGCCATTGAAAACGAGAAAAAATCTCGCGAGTGTGTCGACAATGCTCTTTTGTGCACGGCACTTCATTGCTGTCCTGTGTTCTCTGAATTTTGGGACCAGCGCCCGGGTTGCACATTTGTTGTTGAGCTTTTGTTTCTGTGGCAGTTGAATGAAATGGTGGCGGTGGGCTGAAATTGTATGTGCCAGATTTTATTGGTTGATTTTTTTTTGTCATAATTGCCCTTTTTAGAGGAGACAAAGGAACTAGGAGGGAATGCGGTGTCATGCAGCTAGCACTTTAACGCTAACTTTCCACGAAGCCGTTTTCGTTTTTTTCTGGAATTTTAGCTACTCCTAACAGGCTTAACCGAGTATGTTTGGTTTACGATAGCCTTTATCATAAGATGTACGCGTTTAAGGAGCTTTGCCAACTACTCTGCATTTTCTCCCAATACATTCCTGCTCTTTCAGCCATTTCTTGTAAAATATACACACTCCATCATTTCCATGTTTTTACTAAGGAATGACAGGCAATTCAGAAATCGTTGGTTTAAAAAATAGACATAGCGAAGGTGTATTACGTGCAAATTTACAAAAGGTAATTGGAAGCTGCTGTTTAGTTGTCGTCTCTGCAGGACAGAAAAAATGTATTGGGAGTGTATAGCTTTCTTGGATTGTTGTTAGTACGCTACATCACGTGGAAAGCACACAAGTGCAAGATCTGGCGTATTGTTTCTTTGTTAGAACGTGCTAGCGAGCAGGAAATGGACAAAATCAAGGGAATTGAATGATTCAGGGTAGATTCAAGTACAGGGATAAGTGTGCGACATGCAATTTGGAAGTTACCTGTTAATGATGTCCTCTTTTGGTCTGTCTTTTACTTCAAAGTGTGCAGCAGTGTTTGACACTGAAACGTATGACATGAACACATACTGGCCAACCGCTTTTTTATCAGCTTTGATTGTAACACGGCGCTCCCCCCTAGTTTTCTTTCTTTCCCCCATCTTGCTTCCAAGTGTTAATGTGAAAGGGTGTTGTCATCAGATTTTTTTGGTGTTTATGTATGCTGGCTGCCAGCTTGTGCTGGCAAACATATTCTTCCATGCTGAGAAAAAAAAAGGGAAAAGATAAAAAAATGCACCGCAGGCTGTGTGTTGTATTTGATGATGTGGGCACTTTGATGGAACTGGTGCAGATGTTACAAGTAAAAGTTGGATTTGCTTTGTTAATGAAGCTTTAAATATTAGGAATTAGGTGTGTCTTGCTGAATTACAAGACCTCATTCTGGGCTCATTGAAGTCGCAATGGTGGTGTCTTCCTTTCTCTGCTCCTTAACCCTTTAACTGGCACAGTAGCAGCATCTGAGGAGCTGGATGTTTGCTGAGCACGAATTCCCGAATGTTGCAAGGTCTTTTTGCTGCGCCTAGTTTTTTGGCTGTTTCATGTCAATGTGAGACGTAGTGATTGTGGTGTACCGAGATTACACAGCCTTTCTTTCCACATCTGGAATTGGGAGAGATTGTTGTGCAAAATTCCAGATTGTGTTCTCGAATTACATTTCTTGTATTGCTGGCTCAAGACGTCTATGCGTGTTGCTAACGCACCAGACATGCTCATTTTTTCACCTAACACTCGAACTAGTGCGAACGAATAAAATTTTCTGTTATGTTTTTGAGGTTGGCTTGGTGTTCATCTGACGAAAATGAAGTGAGAAAAGAATGTGTGGGAGCTTTTTGTGCGTTAATTGATATTCTGTCAGTTAAAGGGTTAAGGATGCAATGGGACAGTGTTTTAAGTCCCAAGCATTAAACGTACATGCCCTTTCAGAGGACTGCCCAGTGCGGCGGTCGGGCAACGTTTACGCTCAAGGTGCAGTGTGGTGCACGTGTTGCTACAACATTGTCGCGGAAAAAGTGTTCACCAAAGTTATTTCTGTAGCACTGTCAGCGAAAAATGTGCTTTCTGCTTAAATATCATTGGGATGGTCATCTTGTACAAGAGGAAAGTGTTCGTATCAGGACACCTCTTTAGGAAAAATGCTGATGGAGTTCTGAAAGGCTGCTTGTGTCTGACACACGGGATTTCACGTATATGATCCTAAGGTTCAATGAAGCATGTGAAGTCCAGATTGTTATTTGAAAAGTTTTTTTTTTGTTTTCAATAGTGTGGCTCTCTCCCTAAAGATGATTCTAACCACATCACATTCGTTTATATGAAGCAAGACATGAAGTTGTCAATAACTGTGTTACTTGAAATGCTCTAGTATCCTGGAATAATGCTAATATATCGCCATGTTGAGGTGCATTTTCAGTCGACTGGCTGTCGCATGGCCTGATAGCAGATGCAGAATTAAATGTGACAAATGTAGTTAATGTGCCTGAATGTTAGCATGGTTTGGGAAGTTATAATAGATTGTAAGCAAGCTCTTCTTTTGTAGTTGCTGTGCAGAGAAACTCTAGCTAAAATGACATTATGTACTCAGAATATAGCCCTGTACGAGGAGACTAAATGTCTCATTTAAGACTTTGCTTGAGGGAAAGTAAAAAATTTGTTTTAATTTATTGGAGGCAATGTTATGAAACTATATACTTAAGAATCCGGCTGGTCTAGAACTTCACTTGGCCTGTGTGATATTCTTGACACCATAAATGTAGCTTTTTGCAATTAAAAAAATGATCTTTTCACATATATTTGGTTCCGTCTCAATTGGAGAAGCCTTCGTATACATTTTTTCATAATTTTTCAATCATGGTGTCATATGGCACTTCACTGATGTCCAAAGGCATGTGTTCTTTCGAGGCCTACTATTCCTTAACTGTCTAATATATTGTTCTTTAGATTCATACCTTTAGATTCATATGTGAGGTGTGAAGGAATGATGGTCTTCATTGTTACTGGTTGAGACCCAGTAATAGTTAGGTCATGTGGCACGCTCAACAAAAAAACTCTACAGCTGCGTGGGTGAGGTTCATTTCAGCTATGGATCTAGTAGATTGTTCCTTGAGTTCATACCTTTTATTGTGTGGTGTGAAGGAAGGATGGACATGGTCTTCATTGTTACTGGTTGAGACCCATTAATAGTTAGGTCATAAGGCAGGCTCAACAGAAGATGCATACTGGGGAATAAGATGAAGGCTTTAGTGCTTTGTTTGGGTAAAATAAAACCTAAGACCATATTGGTTCTCATGTGCAAGTAATGAAGCTGGTAACGGGGATACTTACTAGACATTTCACAACTCTAAAAACCTACCTCACTCTCTAAATGAATTCACACTTAATACCGCCTGCAGAACTCTGAAAGCAAAACCACACTAGTGCAAACGAGCCGGCAGGTATTTTGCAGTAACACTTGGCGAATGTTCTTGTTGCCACGGCATGCACAGAACAGGATTACTTTGTTGATGTGATTAGCAGTCGTGTGAAAAGGTAATGGCTCCTTGCCACAATTGCCCGTTTTTGATGAACCTGCGGCAAGTGGCATCCAAGAGCCTAAAGACACAAACCACTTTTACATGTTTCATGTAACAACTTGCCTGTTTTTGTCTCTTACATTTTCCCGCAAGTGTGTTCTAGCAACCCTGGAATCTTTGACCGGATACCAGTGCCTTCTGCATGGGGTTAACTTCACAGGCTTACTTTGATTTAAGGAACCTATTGAAAAACAAAGGATCCTAATGGTCACACTTTTTCTTTTTGGGCAAAAACCTCAATGCCTCGAGTACAGCATAGCCTTTGAAGGCACAGCCATCAATTGAGAGTCCAAAATCAAACTTGTAGGGATCTACCATACTCTTGTAAGTGGTAGTAAGTGTGAAATTAAATAACTCAAATGTGCTTGTATGCAGCACCTTCAATTCATGCAGCTTTTATAGTAGGTGTGTTTTGTTTCTGTGAACATAGTTCTGTACGTGCTTCTGTATTGAGCCTGTTGTTACCCATAATGCTGTTTTGTAATGACCTCCGACTATATTGCGAAAGAAATAAGCCACTCTGTCTGGCTATACTTTTGTGTTTTAACTATGCTGTGCAAGTCTAAAGCAGGCTCTGGTAACCTAATCTTTAGAAATATCTTAGAAACAATGAATGTTGTCTGTACATTCATGGACAGTTGAAATATGCACAAGTTAAGGTTGACTCAGATGCATTCTTTCCTTCTCATTTCCTCTAATACTCGCAGTGTCACTATGATTTCATCTTTCACACCTAACTTGAAGTTTAAGCCATTTTTGGCAGCCACATAGTTGGTGGTCCAAAAGATGACTCTCGAATTTCTTGTCTGTGTTTCATTTGTCCATGACTTTACATCATTCATCTTGTAGCAGCTTTGTGACAAGATGAAGTCGATAACGGGCTTTGCAGCTGACAAGGCAGTGTCATTTTTCTTTCCTATGAGCCATTGCGGCGGTGACAGCGTTTTCTTTTTTTTTTTTTTAGCTTATAGCATTGTCCGAAGATTATCTGAATCAAAACATCCGTGCTTCTACCACCTGAGTGACAGTTACAGACTGTTAAGAGAACAGCTGGTGTTTCTGAACAATAAAAATGGGATTGTGTTTAACTGTAGCTTTCAGAGTGCAGTGGTCAGAAGGACTTGCAACAAGTCCGCGGCTTAGACCGGTTCGTAGTACATCTTTCATACTGGGAAAACTTTTCGTTACTGTGCAAAAAGTTAAAGAAAGTGAGGGTACAATACAGCACACGTCTCATTTCCACAACTTTTTGCACAATAAAAAGGTTTTCCCTTTTTCTGAAAGCTGAAAGACCTATGAGTTGTGCCTAAATGAATGGAAGTGAATTTTTTTTTTTCTTTCCTGAAAAGTGCAAGAACAAATGTGCAGAAGAGATTTTAAGAAGCAGAATGCATCTTGATAATTCCGTGTTATAGACAGTTTGAGAAGTGTTTCATGTTCAGTACTTGTAACAGTATGGAAGTACTGCATGGCTACATTGCAATATCACATTTGAAAATAAAGTTTACAGGTATATATTTGAGTACTTCGTTTCTTTTGCTTGGCATGCTAGGTAAAGCCATGAATATAAATAAAGTGTAGGCACTGTAACGTCCTTAAAGGCGGAGTGCAAAACATTAAATCTTGTTCCTATTAGTTGTCGTGTGAAGGTCTTGATGGGGAATGTTCCATGTTATGGTTCCTCGGGTGGCACACATGTAATGAAAGCAATGGCATGGTGAGCTCTAACTCCAGTTATGAGATCTCATATCATTTTTATTCAAGTTTAAATTTAAGCATGGTTGTAAATTAAGGTTAGATGTAAAAACAAAGTGCAGCTGCTGCACATCATGGTATAATTGGTTGGGCCTAGCAATAGGCTGACAAAATTTTATGGAGATGTACGGTTTCTCTAAGAAACTGTATTTGGCATGTTCTGTTGTACTTGTGTGTATGTTTACTGAAATGTTGCTTGGCAACACGTGAAACATTTCTCTGTTGCCTTTTTAGTGACCTATTAAAATGGCTTCCTGCATTCCAATCCGTATAAGAGGTATCATGTGAGACCTGCCTGGGTGGTGTTATATGGGAGTGGCTGCAGGAACATACTCAAACATCTGAGAGGCTTATAATTAATAAGCAGCATAATGCACTCTAGTAGTTCTGTTCATGATCTCGTCGGCCTGACTTGTTCCTTTACAATTGACATAGCTGCCAGACAGCCTGGTTCCTTTCTTATCAGCTAGTGTGCCTTGCGGCGGCCGAAAGCTACATCTGTACTGACAAATCGTGTAACATAATCGCTGCATTGAGAGCGTCCGGAATGCTGCATTCTTGGATCCAGCTGGATCTTTTTCGTGGTTGCAGGTAGTGTACAGAACTCTTCTGCCCACCTTGATGTAACTGCAGCACTGCTGCTGTATGAATATGCTTTTATCGTAGATGCGTTGCAGTGTTTGCCTGGCACTTTAATGTCAGCGGAGACATCACGGTACTGATGGTTCCTTGCATTCCTTGAGTTGTGCATATTTTAGTACCTCTCTTGAGATGATTGCGGCAAATCTGTTCACAGCCTCTTCCACGTAATCGTATTTTTCCTGTACTGCTCAAGATAAAGTAACCATTTCAAAAGCTAGCGCAACTTCTAGGACAGTAGCAATAGCAGGCTACCGCCAGCACTGTTTCAGAAATGAACTGTAATTTGTGCAAATAGATGCTTCAAAAGCTAGCTGTAATTTGTACTGAAATAGCGATTTCGGAGTCTAGCTTCAGCTTGTGCTTATGTGGTTGTTTTAGACTAAATGTACTTCTTGCTGTAACTATCTGCTTCAAAAACGCTTACGCTAAAATAACTGCTGGTATAAGGACTAGTTGCCACCAAGGAGGTTACAAAAAAATTGCTGGAGTGGCGATTATTGCGCAATAGTGAAGCCGTGCCCACCAAAAGATGGCGGCTGCGCCCGCCATCTTAGTAGGGGCACGATAAACCATCTGCGCTTGGCGAAAGAAAGCGAGCGTTTTCATCGCACGCCAGACGAGTTCAATATGGCAACTTTTACGGGTCAGATACTGCTCCAAGTGTGTCTTTGTGTTACTAGTTTTCATAAGTAAGCCTCAAAATCAAGGCAAATTTTACTGGAGATCAATCGCCAATACTCCTCTCGAATGGTTACTTTCGTCGGCAACAACGATCTTTTATTTTGTAATTAACGTAGTATTTACACTAACACGTCAAACCCATTTGATCTCTATGTAGGCACCACCAGAAAAGAGCATGTTTCCGAGCTCTTTGGTGGGCAAAAGCTGGCTTCACTTTTGCTGGCAAGGCGCTGTGAGAGCTTCCACTCCAGAATTTTTTTTAAACCTCCTTGGTTGCCACTTGTGTGGAAGTAGCTCACAGGCTAGCTTTACATTACTTTGAAATAGGTATTCAGATCTCTTTGGCGTCACTAACAATCCATCTCTGCAGTCTTGGACCAAAGCCTCATCGTGCTCAATGTTCACGAGACTTCTGTTTGAGCGAATGTGTTTTTCATTCCAATGTTGGTGTCAAACTTAACGTTTCCTTTTGGATTGATGATGCTTGTTGGCCTTGGACCCAGTATCTTTTGTTAGCAGATGGTGGAAAGCTGAAAGCAGCATGTCTTCCACATGCAAATCTTACCACATGTAAATTTCAAAAGTTTTTCCTTGGACACCCATGTAACAAAGGTGTAGTAGTAGATTCATTGCTGTTATGCTAGAAAGGTTCAGTATTATTGGATCCGAGTAAACGTCTTCCTTCGGCAACTCTTCTGGCCGTTTCTCAGTTGTGTATGCTGTATTAATGTTACGTTGGTTCCCTTTGTTCATTTTCATTTGAAACTTCCTATCTTTTTAAAAAGTCCTTCAGCAACAGGGTTTTAAAAACCATCCTAACAGCTGAAAAGTAAACAAAAGTTGTTAGAATGCCATCAGCAAAATAGTTGCCATTACATCTACAGCTTCCACAGATTCGGTGTAATGTGGTCGACATTTCAGGCTCCATTGTAAGTCTGCAATCTGATAAAACTGCAATCAATCGAGCTGCAGTACTTGCCTCTGATGTATTAATTTGAGCCCAATATTGTGCAGCCGTTCTGTCACAAGCTGCAGCCTTTCACCAATAAGATGGCAGCATTTTGTCATTTTATTTACTCTGTCGGGACGTTCCCCACACCTTGCTCAAGTCTTGCTTATCATCGTCTTACTTGTGCAGGTGTCGTTCTGATGCAATGATTGAATGGGTACATGCCTTATCTGGACTTGCTGTTGCAACAGATCAACTGAATCTCTGTTAAAGGATTTCAGTAGGCGTTGGGTCAGTCAGGGGTTCCTAAATGTTTGCACAAAACAATAATTGCGATGATGTGTTATCTAGATGTGATTGTGTGTGTGCTCACTGCGGACTACCCGTGTCATGGGGTCTTCGAGGGAAGTGTTATTCTGCGTCGCACTGGCAACTTAAGAAAAACTGGAACGCTATAAGGATTTTTGAGTGCCATACGGCAGTTCATCACTTGCACAGCTGATAGTTTTCTGTGGGCTCGCTACACCGTGTGCCACGCACCCTCATATTTCGCTTTGCTGAATACTGCAGAGCTCTGCCAGTAGCAGTTTTACCACAACATAATGGAAAAGACTTGACAGATTGATTAACGAATTCCACCACATGAAATAAGAGGGTCCTTACTTTTTCCTTGCTTTCTTTTCCCTCTTGTATTCACTGTAATGCCTGCACGTCTGCAGCATGTGGGCATGTCATTTTTGCGCGTGTACTAATGGATACCTGAGTGTAATGAAATGCTGTTTGCTGTGTAGGTGAGTGTGTTATTAGGCACCTGTGGGTTTCAGGCATCCTTTGAGGTGCCAAGCACCGGCACCGTTCTCAAGTGTGGTTCACTGTCTTGCCGTGTTCTGCACTTGTTGCCGCTTTGCTGGGGCCCCAGAACTGTGTTCACTGTGTAATGCGTGATGCCTCGGTGAAGCTTTCACGCCCCCCTCTCTCTGCTTTTGAGAAGGTCTTGTCACGGCGGCGCCCGGGAGGCCACCAGTGCGTGCCCCGACCGGCGCCCCCTTCCCTCTTGCTGCAGTGCTTCTTCTGACCACTCACTGCTTGACCACCATTTCTAGTGGACTACGGACCAAGACGTCACCGACGCCATAAGTGCTGTTGGGGTCAACGATGTGTTAGACATCAAGTTTTTTGAGAACAGAGCCAATGGCCAGTCGAAGGGGTAAGATCCTTTACCATGTGCCAAGAAAAAAAAAAACGCGTCTTTTCTGGAACTTTTTTTTTATTGTAGTGTGCATTGTGCTGCGATCTCTTCTCTCTCGTGGACTGTGCATCCTGCCGACTCTATGCGTTCTTCCTGTGCAGAACGTTAGCCCGTGTTCTGTTTCGGCAGCACCTGCATCAATTCCTGTTGGGATTCCAGTTTGCGCACTCTCTCTGTCTCTCAAGTGCCAGTTCCTAAGGCAACGTGCAAAAGCTCCGTAGAATTTCTCCGAGCGTTGAGTAACGGCAGATGCGAGATTGGTTGCTCGTGGTGTCGGGTACGAATAACGAGCCGTTCCTTGCCCTGCGGTCTGGCAAGAGGCTTTCTTTTTTTGTCGGCTAGTGACCTACATGTAGCATGCCATGTTTTACAATGAACGCTCTGGAAGATGCTTTTTTTTTTTTTTTTCAGTTATTGCAGCTCTTGCGTATGTTTTCTTTGTTTTACGTTGTGCATGCTTCTTTTGGTGCCAAAAAGACTTTTCTTCGAGTTGTGATAGTGAAGGACTGACATATTGGACTGTGTGATTCTTGCGCTGCCGGCATTGTAATATGGCACAGTGTAACTTAGCGCTTTGGCTGCTTTCATTTTGCAAAAAAAAAAAAAAAGAAATGTAGCGCTCCTAACGCTGCGTCAAGTTTTTCTCATTTTTTTTCTCTCTCTTCCTGATATTGCGCTTTTTTTTTATTTTGCACTTTTGCTGTTTGCTTAAGATTCAGCATTGTTCCATAAAGCAACTGGTCATATTGTGGAATGTTTGCAGCATTTTTTTTCTGCGGATTTGACGTGCTGTAATGCTTGAACTTTTTTGTGATTTGGACTTACTGCTCCTGTTTGATACATAGAAAGGGATTGCTTCTGTAATGTTACAATTGAACCCAGATATATCAAATTATAAGAAAAAAGTTGCATGTCATATTTACGGTTAGGTGCTCACATAAGGAATAGGCAAAAGCTTTGCAAGTCTCTGTGTGTTTTGGGGGTAATAACGAAGCCTGCCAAATTGCAAATTTGACTTCCCTGTCACAAGACTAAAAAGAAAGTAAGCTTTGTTTCAGAGCACTTTCAGCCTATAACTGAACATACAGTTGACATGCAGGATGTCTTCAATATTACGTTTTCATTGTCGCATTTTTCTATTACGTAGTTTGCTGAAATAGCTGCTTGTAACATCAGATGTTCAGTTAGCCAGTGCTCTGTACTAGCATGGCAGTACACAACTGCACTTTTTTCTCTGCTGTAATGTGTAATGCATGAGCCTTCTCAAGGTCATTCAAAAGTGAGTTATTCGTACCTTCAATGGCTAAGTGACAATTGGCTCCACCAAATAGGATTTCTGCTGAAGAGAGGTGGTCAACTTCACTTGTGGATGGGGAATGTATAAGTGCCAGCGGTTACACACTATTCGAGGAGGCTGGTAACAGAGGGTTTCGATATTGATGACAAATTTGACTTCACTTGTGGCACCTCGTCCTCTGCGCAGTTTGTTGTGCCCCTTATTCCTTCTGCACGTCACCACTAGCGCAACACTAGCTCACAGTCGTAGCTGCGTAACGGCAATTCCAGCTCCCACTGTTGCTGCCGTGTCATGTGGCAAAGACAAATGTTAGAAGGAGGTGCGAGTCACATACCACCTACTGCTGGGTTCGATACAGATTGATCCAGAATGACACTAGAGCGTTAAAGGGACACTAAAGGCAAATATTAAGTCGACGTTGATTGTTGAAATAGCGATCCAGAAACCTCGTAGGTGCTACTTTTGTGCCAAGGAAGTGCTTATTTTGAAATAAAATCACGTTTTAGTGGTCCGCATCGCGTTAGCGCACTTCAAATCAGCTGCCTGAAAGCGGTTTTTCTCACGTCACTGTTGCCGTGCCCAACGTTGACCGCCTTTACTGCGCGGCTGCGTGCACTGGTGGCGTGCACCATTCGGGCATCCGGCAACATCACATGCATGCGGTATTTTGTCGAACTTTCTGTCAGAGCGACTTCACGAGCGTGCAAAACACACGCGGCAGTATGCGATACCGAAACTACCACTGACTCGTGACTGCGTGAGCAAAGCAGTGCGCCGGGCGAAGCGCAGTTCGGCATAAACGGAACCTTTGAACACCGCGCGCCGTTCCCCATGGCAACGCCAAAGAGGTTCTTTTTTCCATTAATCAAACAGAAACGAACAAGCAGCATTTTATTACTTCTCTTGATGCACGGATGATTCTTTTTTTAATTGCAGCTAGTTTGATTACGAGTGATTAATTGTAGTCGGACTCTCTCACGTCATCGGGATCATTTCCAAAATGTCCCGCTCGTGGCGCTCGTCGTGTGATATATTTAGCTTAATTTCTCGATAAGTAGGGCACTGCTGTTGATAATATTGCTGTTTTAGACCTCATACATTTAGCTTTCACTCTGACATAAAATGTTATTTGCCTTTAGTGTTCTTTTAAAATAAGTGAACAGTGACGTGAACAGTAGGCAGTTTCGGATAGCCATGGCACATCCTCACATCCTGTCTCTGTGTGTATCTGTGTTTGTGTGTGTATGTAAGGCATGCTGAAGTTTAGCAGATACCCTTTATTATACAAGATTGCCTTTTCTTTTTTTTTTTTCACTAACTGCAGTTTGTGCTGTGCAATTCTTTTATTGACTAAGCAGATTCATGTTAGAGCCATTTTCAACCTTCATCAGTGTACATAAAGCAATTGGCTAGTAGTTTCTAGCATCACTTGTGATTCATTGGTCATCTGAGCAGCTTTCGTTTTGCCAGGCTCCATGAAATCATATTGGATTAAATTATGAGTGAACAGTGATGTTCTGCAGAAAAATTGATTATGATAACATGGCGCGATGTCTTTATCACAGTGTTATCGCGATATATTGCCGCCATTGCCCGTTCTACCAAGCACCAACTGTGTCTGTGTGTTAGAAGTACACAGCTTTACCTTGCCGACAATGCGAACAGAGCAGTAACGCCACACTAAACGTTGTTGCTGCCTCTAGCAGCTAAAGTATATTTTGTCGGTTGTTTATTGTGCATTGTTGTTAAGCCGAGATCGCATGTTGGCCTTCTGTTTCTTGTCAACCTCAGGCTCTTGGAAGTAAAAGCCATCTGATCTCTGTGTGTGCGTAAATTGCATTAGTTCAAAATGGCGCATAAATGAATTGTGTTGCTCGTGACAAATAACGTGAATCTAGTGTCATTTTGTTCGTTTTAAAGTGAAATAACGTACTTTCTGTAGCTAACATTAACTGTGTGTAAACCATTGTGTGTTCTTTTCTTTCTTGTGTTTTTTTACTGCGTTCAGAACTCTTGCTCGGATCAGAGAAACTTGCCATTTGTTATAACTCTCAGACAACTGTACCACAAACCTATTCTGATCTTTGTAGCATGTTCACAGAGGACAACCCACTAGATCAGAGCATGGAAATGTGAAAAACCTGAATCACTGTAAATACATTTGCCTGGGGAATGATGGTGCTGCGGTCAGTCTGTAATGCTCGATGTGCCTCCTGAAAAGTGTCTTTTTACATGTTTGCCGTTTCTCTTTCAATATCGCTTGGTTATGTGCTGCAAAAGAAAAGAGTGCGCCATCAATTAGTACATATTTGGAAATTGTGGTCACGGTCCCCCTTTGCAGCATTGTCATGCGTGTTTTAGTAAAAAAACCATACTTGGTTTGACCAGATTCTGCATTGTGACTTTGGGATCGGATAGTGCAGTCCGTGCTGTCATGGAAAAGTTGCCCAAGAAGTAAGTGCACAATATTCATTCTGCTGTCAATGTATGTGTGCGTAGTTTACCTTCTTGTGGTGTGCTGCAACATCTGTTGCTAGCATAAATTTAAAGAGAACATGTACTCCATTTGGCTTCGTTGAATTGCTAAGCCAGGGATGCAACAGCTGCGCCAATTGCGCCAATTTGGTACAATTCCTTATTTTTGAGCCAAGCTGAGCCAAAACCGTGAAATTTGTTAAAATTGCGCCACGCTGCGCCAAAATGCCCGACCAGCTTAAAATTTTCTCACTAGCGCCAATTTCAGCGAGAAATGGAGGCTGCGTTGGTCATCTGCAGTGTGGGCATCGTCATCCAATACAGACGCGCAGACCCTAACCTTAACCCCCCGCGTAATAAAAGAAAAAAGTCAGTTCCACTGGAAGGACGAAGCAATTAATGCGATAGCAACAAATTGTAATGCTATACGAAGTGAGGCTGGCAGCAAACTCTTTTGTATCCGATCTCGCGTAACTCTACAAAATGTTGGTGTAAGAGAATACGGCGTTTCCCGGGAAAGATGCTCTTTCTGCACAGTGTCTTCGCATTGAGAGCGCAGCACGTAGCAGGATATACGAGCCGCCCGCTGATGGCTGCCGAGATAGCGCGCGCGTCAGCGATCGGGCCCGCGCCTTTAGAATCAAAGGTCAAAAGTTGCTGCTCGAGGCGTATGCCAGTTTTCTTTTTTCGCTACCCCCACTTGCTCCTGCTTTACGAATCTCCCAAATTTCCAGGTTGCCAGGTTCGCAGGTCCACATTAGCATTTCCAGTGCCTGTCGAATTATTCGACAAGTCCTGCAAATGCTAATGTGGACTTAGTCATTGTTCGCACTGATTTAGTCATTGTTCGCACCGTGGGGTGGCTCAACACACTGCTTTTATTGAAATAGCAGTGTTCGTGTGCACTGTGCACGAATTAGATGTTGAATGGTTTTTACGTATTTTTGTTTTCTTTTCTAAAAGTAAGCCTTCTTTGTTATACTACTCCAAATTTGGGATTTCGGACTAAAAAGTTCAGTTTTTTTTTTTTTTTCTCAGCCTGCTCCAAATTTGGATTTTTGTGCTCCAAAAGCAACATTTTGCTGCTCCAAAAATTGCTCCAAATCCTATTTCGGCTGTTGCACCCCTGCTAAGCTCTCGCGATGATAGTTCTGAAGCAAAACTCCAGCCTCTCGGGCCAATATTTGTGTTGATCCCTTGTCTGTGGCCAAGCTAATGTTTGCCTCTCATGTCATTTTTGCCTTGTGCTGGCAAGTATAGAGCTGTGCTGTTGTCCACGCCATTGAGTTGATTATTTGTGATCCTGCTACTTGACAACTTCTTTGTGCTCATTGCTACGAATCTCTGTGCATGAAACGGGTAAAATATGGTATGCTTTGTCATAAGACCATGCACTATGCATGTGCGTTGTCATAGATAATGGTTCACTAATGATCTAGAATGACAAGTCATGCTGCTTGACAAGAACGTTCGTGCTGTGCCCTGACCGTGAAATCTTTTATTATTTCGCAATAAATATATTTAAGCTCTTGTTTCTCGTGAGCCTACTCCAACGTGCATTTTCTAAATGACTAGCCAGACAAATCAAAGTTGTTAGTTGTACCTAGTGCAGTATGTTTAAAAGCTTTGTTATCATTTTACGAGTTACTCCTCGCAAGAGAAATATAGCATGTAACGCATTTGTGCACCGTTGTGAATAGTGTTGAGTGTGTACTGCAGTGAACTCGGACTGGACTCTCGTTTTAATGTGGAATGTACACTAATGTAACGGATGCCTATTGCTCCTGTGCAACAGCGTTATTATGATAAAGCTGCACAGAAGCAAGCGCTTGTCCTAACGTGACTTCGACATGTGAAATACAGCTTCAAAGGTGAAAAACTAGTTAGCAGCCCTAATGGAGCTTGTTTGAACTCCCAGTAGGTAGGTGCTAAGGGAGGGTTAACATAAGCCTCTTCAGTAGGAAATGTGCCATCGTGCATCAAAACTAGGCCAGTGCTCATTGTCTTGACCGGCTGCACCCAAGCACTGCCTGCTTTGCTAGTGCTTAGGTGCAGCTACAGCTATTGGTTGCCGATAGCAAGAACAGGTTGTTTTCAGGTATGCAAGTAGATGGCGGTCTATTTAGAGCAGTTGTTGCATTTGGCAATGCGCTGTGCTTGACTGGTTGCGTCCCTTGCGCGTCTGCAACAGGGATCTCCATGGTCAGAACCCGGTGGTAACGACGTGCAGTCGTCAACATCTGAACCATTTCGAGATGCAGAGCCGCAAGCCCAGCCAAGGTGTGTTTTTACTCCATTGCTACTTTTGATCGCGAGTGTTGTATTTAACTGGTTCCTGCAAGAGACTGGAGTGCACCCGACTTAAGCAAGCATGTTAAAAACTGGCAATGTACACTTTGTCTTCAATGTGGCCTTACATGCCACCGCAGCAAAATGTTGTGTCGGTTAAACTTGGTTAGAAGTTACTGGTAAGTACTGTCTTGGCAAAATAGCAGGGCTGGAGGCTGCTCCATTTTCTTATTAGCAGCCCCTTAACCAGCACCTAAACAGGCACTGAGGGCACCTTGTGGTAAAGGAGATGGGAATTATATACTAGGCCATGGCCTCCCAAGAATTTTAGTGTGCACTGTTCTTATCATATGTTCTGTACCATTTCTGGCAAGCTGAGTTCAACACTTTAACATTCAGCATTTTAAGGAGCTGTTTAAGCTTTTCGTCCCGTCCTACTGGTTCAATTGGCCAGAAAACTAAGCTGCGCCTAGCGCGTGCAACGCAATAACTGGCCGGCACGTGCTCTCTTCGTCAGCTTAGGATTGACTATAAATAAAGACAGTTTGATATTCATGGAAATTCCTGATCACACTCTCGCCTTTTTCCTTAGGAGCTTCATCACAGTCACGGGAATATGATGAGTTTTATCGTGGTGAGCGCCGCATGGATCGCTACATGGGGAAGTACGATCGGAACTCAGGTGGGCTATCATTGTTCTTATATTATTGTATTTTTTTCATTTTCCCTACTCCTTTCACTGCATCCACTTCTCTTTGGAATTGGGCACTGGTCCAATGCAATTCACTCGACACACCCCATTTCATATAACTTTCATTCTTTTTTTTTTTTCCTCATCCCGTTCCTTTTGTGTACAGTTGGCTATGATGGCAAGGGACGAGGCGAACGTAAGTTGTCTTGATACTTAAGCGTAAAGACTTGCCTTTTGACGAGTAAGCCACATCTGTGAAGATGTTTCCTTAAAGCCAGCATTGCGAGGAGGTGGCTGTGACAACAGCGTGGTAGTTGAAATCGGACGGGGCTGTCTAGTGACTTGTGTTGGGTTTGATGCAGTTGGCCTGAACGCGAGTGACGGCTCGGTTCGAACGTTCAATTGTGGTTTCGACAAATCGAAATTCCTCAGTAAACAGTCTGGTCCCACTGTTTCCACTTCATGAAAATCGGGCAAGGCAAGGCTATGCCTGTTTTTAATTGAGGACCAGCAGCGAAGAAACATATAAGACAAACGTTCTGCAGTCTAGCCTGCTTACCTAAAATCTAGATGTTTCGTGTCTTCGTACCTGTCCTGCTGTGGTGATGTTAGCCTTAGAACGGCTATGTACAGTAGGATCTTGATAATGATCACGGCTCATACAAATTTCTTGGTGACACAAATTTTCTCTCAGAAGCAATAAAAACTCGCGCTAGTTTTCTTTGGTCATATACTAGGCATGCAAATTTCGGCTGGTACAAATATATTTTGTGGACCAGTGGGATTTGTATCGTCAAGATTCTACTTAATAATTGTTGGGGTTTATTGTCCCACAACCACGCTGTGATTATGAGGGACACCGCAATGGAGTGCTGTGGTAATTACGCCCACCTGGAATTTTTTTACGTGCACCTAAATCTCAGTACAGGGGCATCTAGCATTTTGCCTTCATTGAAACGTGGCTGCCACCTCCGGGATTCGATCCCGCGACCTTCGGGTCAGCAGTCAAGTACCATAACCACTAGACCACCGTGGTGGGTCGAATCTACTTAAATGTATGCAGATACCCGTGTCGTCTGTCGGAACAGTCTTGCCTTGCTGCCTGCCTCGTGCGTTGGCCCTTGTCAGTGGCTGCACTTGATTGACGGTTGTTCTCCTTCGCCAGGTGACCCATACCACTTGGGCGGCGGTAACGACAGGGGTCCGCCGTCCAGCCGGCTGGGTCCTCGGGGCCCTTCACCCCAAGGACGCTCCGAGAGGAGCCGCCCCTTTCCGAGTCAGGGACGCATGCCCCCAGTGGGGCCACCGCTGATTGGACAGGCTCCACCACCTCCTCAGTACACCCCAGGTGCGCCCTCACACAGTACGTTCCGCTCTCTCGAGTGCAGCAATTTTTATTTATTTTTGTTTGTTTGTGTGGGTGGGTGCATGGGTTTGGCAGTGCTAAGTTTTATGTTTTAGAGGATACCTTGGCGTAAAAGTGCAATCTTCAAGAGAACAATGAATAATAGACCCTTTACATAATCCGCAAGTGCGTTTCCCTGTGCTGTACATACGCCCAACTAATGGCGGCGCATGTTGTGCTTTGAATGGAGAAGAGGTCGTTGTTGCACGTGCTGGGGCTTGTCTGTTGTGCGTGTTTTTATCAAGAGATATGAGTCAACATATTCCGTCTCAAAGCGCAAGCAAAATGCGCTTGAACATGCTGTTTGCAGAAGTGACTAGCTGCCATTAGTTGGGCAAACTGCATCGCAGGAAAGCTAGCTTTACAATTATGAAAAGAGTATTAATAACTGCTGGGGTTTTATGTGCCGAAACCACAATACGATTTTGAGGTGCACCGCAATGGGGAATCCGAATTGATTTTGAACCCCTGGTGTTCTTTAAGGGGGGACACGGGTCTTAGAAGGCCGAAAATCGCGAAAAAATCGACTTTTTGAAGCTGACATTTTCGAAATCTATATCTATTTTTGCACAAGTCTGCTAAGTTTGTAGCTTCTATTTTCATTATTTCCGCCGTAAAATCAATCTGTAACACCAATATGAGGTTTGTCTGAGTGCAAATTGACGCTAAAATCGCGCTCTTTCCGCGCCGAACCGTTGCCGGTACACACGGGCTATCGTGGCCATCTTGATCTCGTTTGGAAGAGCCGTTTTTCATCTTCAATTTCCCGCCACCGCTGGCTCGCCTTGCTCATTGGTTTTCTAGCAAAAACGCGTCATCGAGAAGTACAAGCGCGCGATTCTATTGGCTGCTTGGGGCACGTGACAAAATCTAGGCATCCGATTCGCCAAGCGGCGTTTCCAGCGTCTGCTTCACCACCGAAACGCGCGTGAGCGTGCGCCATTTTGTCCTGGTGTTGTCGACTGCCTACAGCTGTGGGTCCTGTCATCAAGAAGTTCCGCACCAAACACAAATTCGGAAAGCGGGTGAGGCGATCGCTAGCCGAGAACTTCGGGAAGCGCCCCGCAACGACCCAGAACGAGGATGACGAACTCGCAGCGGCCGTCGACGCCAGCGCGGTAGGCCTAACGGACGCTAGTCCTACGAGCCCGTCAGTTGCCGACAACGTCGCGGAAAACGGCCGTGTGCGTCACGACACACAAATTCTGCAGCCCCAACAGATAGAAGACAAGAAGAAGAAGGCAGAAGTGAAGCTGCAAGAGTTTTCATCTGTTGCGGCGACGGAATGGAAGCGCAGCCTTATCGCTAAACGCGCGGACGCCGCGGGTCCCCGATCTGATAAAACGACCTTCACCATCCTGGACTTGGAGGCGGTAAATGCTTTGATAATATTGCATTTAAAGTGCAAGATTTGCAGTGGAGACACCGAGATCAGGAGAGGCGAGCGGGAATACGGCCTTGGTCGTCAAGCTTGAGCTAGTGTGTGAACTGCGGTGACGGGTCGTCAAAGTGGAGTTGGCCGCGCGTCGACGGACAGCAGAAAATAAATCCATTCACAGTAAACGTGCTCGCCACCCGCCCAATGCAGGCTACTGGCAACAGGCAGACTGCTTTTAACGACATACACTCAAACCTCGTTATAACGAACACGGATATAACGAATTATCGGTTATAACGAAGTAAATGAAGAATAGTCTTGTAATAGCTACAGTGTTACAAATAAACGTTTATAACGAATTTTCGGATATAACGAAGTTATTTTCGTGGCAGATGCGACTTTGTTATAATGAGGTTTGAGTGTATTTGCAATGATGAACATATCGCGTCGCGGCCTCCACACGAAAACGTGGCAGGCGTACGTGAAGAAGCTAACACCTGCCGCTACTCTTGCTGCCTCGAAACTCATGAGTGAGTGCGCGAGTTCGGTTTGCAACATCTACGCGGAACTCAACGTGGACAACCCGGGAAACATCGCCGTGTCATACGACGGATCGTGGATGACGCGCGGACACTCGTCGCATATTGGCGTCGGTACCGTCATTGAACTGATAAGCGGCCTCGTTGCAGCAGAACTTGAAAAAAAGGCATGCTCATGCTAACAATCAGTCTGATTATATGCCTGGTGCATATTAATCACTAAAAGTATGTGTGCCTTTGATATTTTTCATTCTGTAATGCTAAATAAAGTTTTAACCTTTTTTGCTCATTTTCTCAAAACATGGATTTTGGCCACTTCCCTTGTTTGCTTCTTCTGTAAAAGTCGACCTAGGACAGCTAGAGCTACAATTCTTTTTGCACAACCTAGCTAAATGTGCATAAAAAGCAATGCTGCAAGCAGATTTTCAATCTGCAATTCCAATTTTTTTTTATGTTAGTTTAAAATTTTCTTGTTTTTGGCTAGGTGTAGGCCATGAACTCATTAGTGCTGTAAATTAAGAAGTAGTTGTTCGATTTCCAATCAGCTTGCAGCGTCGCTCTCCTTAGGCTTTCTGGTATCTATATATGGGTTTATAATGATGTTATGTTGCGTAGATAATTTTTTATTGTTTCAGCAAACAATAAAATGAGATTATCTCTGAAAATAATTGACCTGTGTAAAATATAACTGGATAGTTAAATAAAGCTAAAAAGACTGAACAAAGCAGTACAGTTTCATCTAATTTGGCCAAGAAATAACCTATGTTATCTCTAAAAACCATGTCCCCCCTTAACTGGCACCTAAATCTAAGCACAGAGGTGTTCTTTGCCTTTTGCATTTCGCCCCTGTCGAAACATGGCCGCCATGGCAGGGAATGAACGACAAGTTGGGCGAGTTGGTTACGGTTTGCAACGGGTAGCGAGAACAATGGATATGGAGAAGGACACTCAAGACGAGTGCTGAACTTCTTCTAAATATTGTTTGCAGAAACTGTTTCCTTGAAAACGAACGAAACGTGTAATTGCGGCTCTCATGAAGCGCAACAGAAAAAGAAAGCGTACATAAAAAATAAAGAAAGAAATTGCAAAAATGAAAAAGTGATTATGAATATAATAACACTTTCGACACTACGGTGGCGTGCTGCTTTCAAATCAGTTTGGTGACACTAGGTGGAGTCTTCCTTTGTGGAGGACTTCGGCAAAGTTAGTCATTGAACTCACACGGGGTGATCATAACATGGGTCCCTGGATGGCTGTCACTGTTACAGTAGACATTTAGCATGTGGGCTCCGTGCAGTGATATTCAAATAGTGCTTTTACCAAGGGCTGGTAGGAGCATCTTGTGTCACTTGGCATAACCAAAATGCTTTATAGATAAGTTTCAGTGGATCACTATTAAAAGAAAACTATTTAAAAAGGTAGCATGTTTGTGATTGCATCGCTGGAAAGAATTTACACGAACATCAAGGTAGAACACTTTCAGCTATGGCGATAATCGCTCCGTGTTGGTCTGCTTGAGCTCTGCACCATGAGGCTAGCTTGGCTACTGGCGTTTACATCCCCAGTAAACTTGTAATCCACAAATGGCTAGAAGTTTCCAGACTAATTAAAGCTCTCTGAAAGGGAGCTTCTAATTGCTGCAATGTTCTCGGCAGCCAAATTGCAAAACGAGCAAGCTTGTTTGACTTGCACCTGTATATTGACATTTGCAGAAGTGTGAGAAGGTTCTTGTTAGGTGACGGTCACATTCATTCCATTAGTTGTCGCTTGTTTTAGAGCGGAGCTGTTAAGCTTTTCGTTATGTCGTGTGGTGTCACCAAAAAAATATCATCGTGGTCGGCTTTTACCTTCTAGCACAATGCTCGGCCAGCACGCTCCCTCTTCGTCCTCTGCTTCATCTTCAGCTCGCTCGCCGAACGTGTGCGCCCGGCTTATTAGCTAATTAGCTAGGTGGTAGGTCTAGCCAATTAAGCCAAGACATGCTAACACCAATTTCATTAAGTCATGTCTTGCTCAGAATGTGCTAATTAAGACCATGGTAATTAAGGGGGGACACGGGTCTTTGAGACTGAAAATCAGAAAAAAAATCGAATTTTTGAAAATGTTTTATTTGGATTCTGCCGCTACTGATGCATAACTTCGCCAATTTTCATGCGTCTTAGATCAGTATTTTAGCCGTTACAGCATTTTATGTGCCATCAGCGAGCTAAATTTTTAGCGATGAACGCGTAAAAAACGGGCTTATTCAGCTCCGCGCTGATGCCGTTCTACGTTCCCTACGGCAGCCATCTTGGTCGCATTCGAAAGAGCTGCGCTTTTTCTTGAATATCCTGCCGCCCTTGTTTCCGTCCACTCACAATTCATGCAGAAAATCCACTCCAAAAAAAGGTCCCACCGCGTGAGCCCATTGGCACAGCGAGCACACGTGACTAAATAACGCTTTCCGATTCGTCGTGCCTCCCGCGCTGTCTGCTGCAGCGCACGCAAAGCGGCAAGTTCATCTCGCCGTAGTATCACTGTGTTGTTCTCGTCGATTTATGTCTGTAAAGTTCCAACCCGCGCAAGCTGGCAAAAAATTGGAGCAGGCGTTTTTGATCATCCTCAACACAGACTGCATGTTGCGGCGGCTTACTGGCACGGCGTCAAGTGAGCTAGACGAAGTGCGCCGCAGCCGCCGGGAGTGAATTAGGTCTACGCTCTCGGCCGCGTTTTGGAACTTTGATCGTGGCGAAGCTATATCGAAAGTTGCGTAGCGCTCATAAATTCGAAAAAAAAAAAAAAAAAACGAGATCATGGCTCGGGTGCCTCAGAAGCGCATCCAGCGGAGGACGACGTGGCGGCGGAACACGATTCATCGGTCGAAATGCCGACTTCACCTGTGTCGGCGGCCGCCTCGACGAGGTCAGTGATAAGCAGCGTGGTAGAAGGATCGACACGACGTTCTTGACTAGTGCCGATCGTGCGCAACAGCAGATACAGACTGAAGATAAGATCTCCAGCTTATCGGCAACTTCCGCTAGCGAGCGCAAGCTGCGGACGCTCGCGTGTGAGGGCTCTGACCCGACGGCGGCTAACTACGGGATCGTCGACTTCTCTGCAATCAACAAACTGCTTGAAAGGACGTGCAATGGGGCCATTTCGATTGGAAAATGTGATAAACTACTCTCCTGGTGTCTTATAAGGCATTTATTTGCAAAGTAAAGCATTTTTACTTGTATAGCGCTCTTTGAAGATACAGAGTTTTTTTTGCTTTTTTCTCAGTTTCAATTTTTTTGGCCACCTTTCATTCTTCTGGCGAGCGTTTCTCAGCTTTGGTACACTCGGTTTTGATCATTTTTGTATTACTGAAAAGCTGGATGTTTAGTGAGTGCAACAAAGTGTCATATGTTACTATAGAAAAGCGTAAATTTTTACCAGACAGAAAATAACAAAAATATATTTTCTCGGTAGTCGAATGGCGAACTTTGAAGCTTCATAACTTATGTTGTAGGAAAGCTAGAACCATAAAATTTGCTTTTTGCACTCTTTGATAACTGTAGAATGCAGTGACATTTAGTTCAGCAGAATCCGAGTACCCAATTTATTAAAAAGATGATCAAATGAAATTTTAATGATTAATTAAAAAAATAGTCGTAAGGGCTACACAAAAACTGAGTTCATATTTGATATTTACACATGTAAATACATGATCACTGAAGTTTTCATCATCCTAACTTAAATAAAAAGATGCTTTATGTCAAAGTGCCTCCTCCCCCCTTAAGCCATGTCACACTAAGGCCAAGCCAATTAAGATGCTAATTACGAGCAATCTGATTAACGTCATGTTGATTAAGACTGCTAATCAACTCCATGCTGCTTAAGACCTTGCTGAATAAGCCAGGGCTAATTAGGACCTTGCTAATTAAGACCTACCATGACAGTGTAGACTGAGCTTCAAAGCAGACTGAGTTGACGTTGAGCCACGTAAACAGCTGTAAGCTAGGTGATCACAAGTTCCATTGATGGCTCCAGCCTTGCACCATAAGTGCAAGCTGATTACATTTTTTTCTCTTCGAGGAAAGCTAACCAGTATTTCATTCAAGCCCCTGTGCCTATCTTATGTGGGTGTGCGAGACTAGGAGAGCGACGGGGTTTGCTTCTGCAAAGCCACCTCGCTGGCTGCGGGTAGTGCAGCGAATCGAGCGGTGATCGTGGCAGGTGTGGCTGAGAGGTTTGCGTGCCTCTCTTTGCTGCAGACTACCCACCTCCGCCGATGAGGCTGGGGGGACCCCCACCCCCCCAGGTGCATCCCCCGGGGCCCCCACCTCCCCTGCGGCCACCGCCTCCACAGAGCGGTCCCCCGCCACCGTTGCCAGCCAACCTGCAGGGCCCACCACCGCCCACAGGGGCTGTGCCCCCACGAACGGGACCGCCGCCTCCGAGCCTGTTGCGCATGGTGAGGGCAGTTGCTGGACATGGAAATGGTCATTAGCAGTCTCGCTGGCACTACGACATAACTTGACACATTTAAAATGCCAAAACCTAATTTTAACATTGTTTTGTTAATTGTTGACGGAATATTGCAATTAAAATGTAACATTTCGCATTATACATGTGGACAGAAGACTGCAGCGACAGGGATAACACTGTACAACCCAAAGGGAATCTGTGTTTGTGCATCAGCCAATTGTGTTCACGCATTTCTGTGGTGTGAAGCATGTTTGCAGGCTTAAGTTGATCAATTTTACTTTGCAGATCTAACATTGTGTAGCTGGCTTCAGAATGAAATGGGAATCGGCCAGCAAATTTCAGTGGAGATCCTGATGACGAGTGTTCAGCCAAAGATAATATTTTAGTTCAGCGATGAACATTTTATTTTTTGCTAAGCCGAGCATTCTATGAGCCGAGCAAAAACACACAATCTGAGGGCGGACACCAGCTGTTACTACAGTCCTCTTGTGAAACTGAAGGGCATAATCAATGCGCTTTTGTGGGTGGAGGTTGTATCATATTCTTAAGCGCATTTATACGGGCGACTGACAGAGGTCGCGTGAGCAAGTTAGTCGAAAAGAGTCAGTTTCGGTGAAGTCACTCACCGATTGTTTCTCCAGCTCCACAACTGAAGTCGCAGTGCCACTGAATCATTCGGCAGCGCAGAAGCATGGCATCAGAATACTTGCGACAGTGCCAAAGGCTGTTTTACATGGCTGTGGTTACACTAGCAACGAAACGGTCGTGAACAGAAGCAACCGCAGCGGTGACGATGGGCACGTCACTTCGCCGGTGCGACCATCGGTTGCCATGAGTGTGTAGTCGCCAGTTGCGGACTTCTGTCAGTCGCCGGTGCGAATGCCGCCTTAGGTTGTCGTCGAGAGTAATAATTTTTGTTGGACACGCGTGAAACCTGGCGCAGCCCCCTCCAAGAGGGCCCCCGCCACCGCTTGGAGCGCCCAGGGGTCCACCACTGATACCAGACCACAGGGGCCCACCACCGGTGACCAATGAGTGGGAGAGGCCACCAGGTGAGATGGGATTCCCAACAAGGTGTTTCCAAGCGCTGAGTTTGGCTGTCTGAATAGATCGTGCATTCGAGGGGAAACAGCGTAGTGATTACAATGCTGCGATGCTGAGTTCAAGGCCAGAGCGACCTCTACCGCCGTGGCGCATTATAACAGTTACGAAATGCAAAACTGTTTGTGTGTTTAGATTTAGGGCCACACTATGAAGGACACAAGGTGATGGTTGAAATTAATCTAGAGTCCTGTATCGTGGTTCGGCACATAAAACCCCAGCACTTGATTTATATTTTTTAAGGTCTAGAGGATACAAGGGCGTAAGTACATGTCTGCGCCCTTGCGGCAGTTTGAATTTTGTTTTGTAAGAGGTATATATAACAAAGTAGTTGATACAATCTGAAAAGTTAGTTGTCGAAATCATATAAACAGATGCACGCACTTGTTGCATGCATTGATACGTGCTAATATGCACTCTCAGGTACATTATAATTGAGCTCTGTCACAGGGCTTTTTTTTTATATAACTCCATTGTACCTGGTTAATGGAAGCATAATTGAAAATTTGAGGTGCGAAGGGACAGCGACGAAGACGGGACAAGCGCCTACTCATAACCGAGCTTTTATTGAAGCAAACGAAACATATAAGTGATTGCAAAAAAATATGCATGCTGACAAACATCACATGGTGTAAAATATGAGCAAAGAACAGATGATAAAAGTGAGAAATAGGCAAAGAACCCCCAAACCAAGGCGAACAGCTTGGCATCAGCGCAAGTGCTGAGGAGGTGAGTGTGGTTACATTCCCTGTCAAACAGATATTGATGGCTAGCTAAGTCTCTCTAATTTTTTTGATGTTGTGAGTTGGTGCTCGTCCTGGCTTTTCTAGTTTTCATCCTTGTCTCGAATTTTCAGTTATGCTGCCATACCAACTCGCCCAAATTTCCGTCCTTTTGAATTACATTCTTGGTTAATGGAGTAGATCAAGCTAGTTGGCAGTTCACAAGGAAAAAATAGTAGAATGATCATTGGGCTTGCCAGCAGAGCATAAACACTAGTCCACGACAACACGCATGACTATTCCTAAGTGTCTTTTATTACGAGTCTTGTCTACCAAGGGGTGCTTTCTCACCAAATGAACAAGTCCGTGCTTCCCTATTTAGTTTGATAGAATTTCCATTCCAAATGAACGAATACTTGTGCTATGGGAAGCCCCTCAGAGGGCTCCTGCAACACTTTTTCAGCATGGTCAGAGCATGCTCAGATGTGTTCTGCCAATTCTCTCTTCGTATTGCTATAACATTTCTAAAGGTACTCAAACTGCATTCTCGCTGCCACCAGGCAAATGCGATGCTACGTGATGCGAGAAATTGGAGTGAGAAACTGAAACTGATAACGTGACTTCTGCAAAATTATTTTGTAAAGAGACTATCGGCGCAGAAGATTTTGCCTTGCGACAATACGCTCAGCTGCTCGCGGTTACATGACCCCGTGCTTATTTAAATTGTAAGCAAATGTTTACTGCAACTTCTTCCAAGGCTTTTCGCGCTGCTCTGTGCACTGTTCCACTGCCTTGCTGTCACCGTCGATACTTTCAGCAAAACCTGCAGTGTTTGTCGGTATGTTGAGCCCGAGTCTTCCTCTCCACAGCTGGACTGCACACCCTGCCCCCAGTGTCACAGCCACCACCGCACCCTGGTGGAGTGCCCCCCGGCCCGGCCCCACCTGGTATGCCTCCCAATCGGCTGCCACCGCCTGGTGAGCTGCCGACCTTCAGTTTTTGCTCATTGCCACTGTCGTTGCTGGTGAAAGCATCACACGGTTGGACAGTAGCGATTTAGAACTATTGGTAGTGCTAGTAAGTCATTATTGAACCGTCCGCAGTCCAACAGTTCCGTAGTACCATTTACTCTTTAGCACACTATTGCATGATGAGGTAAGATCACACAACATACTGCACGCAAACTCGTTGCTCCCCGTTTTGTAATTGCATTAACAGGGCTACTGATCATTGGTTATCAAGAAATTTATTTCAATACCACTAGCTTAAAATCACGAGGCCATCGATTGTATAATCAAGAGTGAACTATCAATAGTTACATAGAATTTTATGCTTCCTATTTTTTGTTTCTTCCCGCTATTGGTAGTTTTTAACAAGATCAATACGTCGTTAGTTAGTTTACCAATAGTTCCACATCCCTTTTCATGTTACGTTGAGGTCTACAGTGTGGACTGGAAATAAAAATGCATGCAGTTACACGCGGCATGAAAGCTGTAGGAAGTGCGAAGCAGTGATACGCTTGTCCTTCAACGACGCTCGTGTTCACGGGCAAGCATGCGCTAGTGTTCCAAGCATGCAGCCTTCTCAGCATCCATGGCGGGAAAGGAAACCTTCATTCTGATGCAGTGGCACCCTCTCCCTCCTCCCCACCCTCAGTTCCCTCTTCCATCCTCCTAACCTTCACTTCGCTTTTCCACCCCCTTGCTATACTGTACTATACAAGACTATGCTATGCTTTACCCTCACCCTCCTCCTTTCCCTCACATCTCTTCTCACCCTCACTTCCCTTTCTCATCACCTTGCTATACTGCACTATACATGCATATGCGGTGCTCTTCCCTTCTCTCTTGCTTTCCCTCCACCTCACTTGCATTTTGCAACCCCCTTGCTATGCTATACTACACTCAAACCTCGATATAACAAACACAGATATAACGAACTATCGGTTATAACGAAGTAAATGAGGAATAGTCTTGTCATAGATACAGTGTTACAAATAAACGTTTATAACGAATTTTCGGATATAACGGAGAGTTATTTTCGTGGCAGGATGTGACTTTGTTATAATGAGGTTTGAGTGTATGGCAATGTTATACTTGGCTGGGCTATGCATGGTTTTTCCTGCATGACGTCATATATGCCTATGCTGTGCTTTACCCTCTCCCCTCCTTTCTTTCCTGCTCACCCTCACTTCACTTTCCCGCCCTTTCGCTACACTATACTATACGTGGCTTTGCTTGCGTGATGCCAAGCGGCGACGAGATGGCAGCATACGACAGCCGGGCCCCCAAAGTGCTCCGCACTTAAAATGTCACTAAGGCGGTCAGCTGTACAAAACTGGCTGATGCTGTATGGTCATGCACGCATGTGTTCATAATCAGCATTTTGTGAGCTAGCTGGTGCCGGACAGACGCTGCAAATGTTGCATTGTTTTTATGGACTCCTTACATAACGTAAAAGCTTCAGGAACTTGGCTGTTCTACTTTATAGCATGTGGCAGTAGGCTGCAGGACATTTAAATTAAGGGGGGACGCGGGTCTTAGAATAGTAAAAAATGGACAGAAAATTAGTTTTGAGAAAAACGCATTTTAGGCATGTTTGCACCCCTAAGCAGCTGCCCTCAAAATATTATCGCCAATTTCGCCCGGGAAATGGGTTAAAACTTATTTTTAAGACGCCACGGGAGCCGCAAAATGGTTCTCAACAGGCAAAATTTGTTCAAACTTCCCGCGCGCGCCGCGGGCGCAGCAGCTGGCTGATCGCCGCCATCTTTGGCTTGTTTTGAAGCTGTTTTCTTTGTGTACATTTTGCGGCGTTTCAAAATGGCGTCGCTGCAACAGAACGGCCGCTATCGGCGCTTTTCCGAAGGGTGGTTGTAGAACGCTCATTGGCCAGAGCGCGCGCGCGCGAGGCGAGCCCCTTCTCTCGCGCCTCCCATTGGTTGGCGCAACCCAAGGCGGCCATTTTGTTTTTGTATTTTTGTTCTGCGCTCACTGCTGCCGTATTGCCGGTGTCGTATGCTCGTGTGTTGTTACGAGTGTCATCTTCCTCTGCTTACGCTCGCGTTCGTGCGGCCCGCCAACACACAGTTACCTTATTTTGTGCTGGCACATCCGGAGATTCTCGTATAAGAAGACGCGCCAAGCGTACGAGGGCGCGATGCCGAAACTACTTGTCGCTACCGGAGCGTCGATTCTACGAGAACCGCCCGGTTCCCCTTGGTCAAGCTGCAGCCATCGGATCATTAGGCAACGCTTCAGTGGCATTCGAAACCGCGTTCGTATGGCATACTATGCGGGACTGCCGAGTGAGCAGGAAATACAGCGACGGGAGGAGTGCTTGGCATCGCAGCACGCAACGAAGCAGCGGAAGTTCAAGCCGTTGGATGTTGGTGAACGGCGGCAAGGAAAATGGCACAGAATTCATCCGCGTGGACTTATCCGTGATAAAAACCTTCTTTGGGCTTGTGCTTCGTTCCGAGTTCGGCTCAAGCAGTGACCTTTTTCAAGGCAGAGGGTATAGGCTGCTTTCAAAGCCTGTGCTTCATTATCATAGGTGCGACTCGCGCGAGAAGCGTTTCTCGTAGAAGGTAGCTGGTGATAGTGGTGCTAAATATAATTAATGTAATTTGAAGTGAAATGAATTAAATTAGGGCCACAAATACTGTCGACAAGGGTGCAACGGTAGTCGCTTCAACCACGACCTGACAGAGCAACACCGAAATTGCAGAGACGCCGTGTTACACTTTGGGAAATTGATTTGTGCTCCACAGCCTTGAGAAGGTTAAAAACTGACATTGGAAGTTGCAAAAGGAGCAGTTATACAGTAGTGACACCAAGCACAGACTTTAAAAATTACACAAACCAGCAGAGGACCCCGAGTACAGCCCTTGCCTGCTGTTGAGCCAAGTGCTATTGCTGGACAATAATAACTGATTTTTGGTTTAATAAATAACCCACAGGCTTTTTAGACTTAATCTCTCTGTCTATTTTATTTGCCTGTTGCAAAGCCACATTCATAGACAAATTTTGTATTTCTTTAGCTTGCAAGGAATTGGTACAGGCCTATGAATTGCTAAAGGTGGAGTTGATCACTCTGGTACTGGGTGCACTATGTGGCTTTGTAAGAAGATTTTGCCAGTACATTGGCAGGTCATGGTCACATATTTGGTATGGCTGTTCTCGTGAAGAAGAAACCTATCAAATGATATAACCACTAGTGCTGTGGCTGCACTTCCACAAAAGTTACAGTTGTCGGAAACTTCAAATGCGTTTTTCTCAGTTTGATATTTTTGCTCAACGCACTCAGCCTTACGGGGTTTTTTTCCATGTTGTTGCTGAGTAAAAATCACAAATTTGATATCATTTTACTCGTATTGAAACGATCTGGGGGGTGATGCTATTTGCATTACTCTAGCACCATTTTACAAATTTTAATTAAAGATACTAATGAGAGTGAATCAGAAAAAATAACCACCAGTGAGTGTTCATCTGTTTTCTGACCTTCACAGTGCTCTCAAGGGAATAAAAATAGCATCACCCCCTACAGCATGATCTGGGCATTGGGCCCATGCACTTATATATTGGTTCTAGTAGGTCGAAATTGCCTAAAAGCCCCGTAAGAAGCAGGCACTAATTAATTTTTTGAACCTCGAGATCTTTTGAACTAGTGCAGCTATTAAAAAACTAATTACAGATTTGAAATCAGCATAAAAAGCTGGTCAAGTCAGTGAAGTTTAGTTCATATTGACTCAAAAATAAAGAAAAATGTTTAGGACCCACATCCCCCCTTAAGTCAGAAAGAATAAAAGTGTTGGTGCTGCTCTGTTGCTCAAGTGTTCCAAGAAGCTCTAGCTTGAGACAGAGCCTCACTGTGTGGAGATAATGGTAGCCACAGCAGCCACGTCGTAATGTGGGGCATTTTGATGAGTAGACTGAAAAGACTGTGGCATGCAAGCAATTAATGCATGAAGGCATGAACAACCCACAAGGACCACCATCAATCAAACTAGAGCTGCAATAGAAACTGTAAGGCACTGAATGTTCCCACCTAGTCCCCTTACAACAACATACCTTTTTGGCAGTGCTGAAATGTGTACCATTGCTGCCCTTTTGTGCCGCAAAGCAGCGAGCTTGGTTCTCCTTCTTTTTTTTTCCCCCTTTCTTTCTCTTACCCTGTGGCGCCCCCAGTGGTACCAGCTCCCAATGTGCCCCCACCAGCTCCCCACGTGAACCCGGCATTCTTTCCGCAACATGCGGGTCTGCCACCACCACCCACCTCCACACAGCCGTCGGACCCGTACGGCAGGCCACCTCCCACACAGTACACCCACGACTACCGTGGACCCACCAGCGACAGGTGAGTGTTTCGGGGACAACGTTTGGCGGATGGCGTTGAAGAGCTTGTTTCGCAGGCATTCCAGTGTCGTCGTCGGTTATGAGCAAAAAAAATCAGTGTTGTCCATTATCGAAAAGTTGAAATAGATGCAGATAAATAAATCAAAATATTCGGTTCAAGTGGGAATCGGGTCTTCTGCGCAGCAAGCAGGTGTTCTGCCACTGAGCCGTGCGAGTGCTTGAAGCCGTTTCAAGAAGTCTCCTTAATGCATGTACACTCAAACCTCACTATAACGAAGTTGCATCTTACACGAAAATAACTGTTATATCCAAAAATTCGTTATAAATGCATACTCCTAACACTATGTATTGCAGGACTATTATTCACTTCGTTATAACCGATAATTCGTTATATCTGTGTTCGTTAGTTGTATTGAGGTTTCAGTGTAATATTGTGTGGCAGGAAGTGTAGAATCGCACCAGGTGTCAAAACATTCGAGTTGCGCAACGAGTGGTTGGTTTAAAACCCAACCCGTTACAATGTGCTCGGGTGCAATTAATCATCATCAGCAGCAGCAACAGCATCAACAAAACGTGCAGCCGCGCAGGGGCGTGTGTTCCTTAAGGACACGTAGTGGGCACTTCGCAACAGACCCTGCAGTAGGCATCCTAGGTTGGTTCGAAGTGGCCAATGTTAGATGCACAGATGTGCCTCTCTTCGCGGCACGCCTGAGGTGTCCACTGTGAAGCGAAGCCAAGCTAACAAGTAATACGATACTAATGGGGCAAATTACGCTGTCGCGTTGCACTCTTGAAGGCGAAGCTCGAGCGTTTTCCAAATTTTTTGTGTATAGGTAATGGTCACAGGACAATGTTTGCATGAAGAGAAACGCCTTAATGGCAACTGTAAGTAAATGTAACAAAAACGCTGAGAAGAAACAAAACTGCGACGAAATTTCGCTTTGGCTAAATTTATTTCGAGTGAGGTGTACTTTTTATTTTGAGAGAAGTGCAGTAAATGGAAACCGCTTCAACGAAACAACTGCCTCTAATTAAGATCATTTTATGTTTGCCGAGAGAGCGGCACTCCTATGCAGCTCTCTTGGCAGACGAAACTCGTTTTAAATTGAACGTACTTCCCGGTCCCTTCGTGTTTTGTTTAACCAGGATTCTACTCTTGCTGGCCGTAAAAAAATACGCAAAAAGAAAATGCGGGTGGCGGTGCACATCTTGAGATTCCCGCTCTAAGCGCCGTGACGTCATTGACGCCACACAGATTAGGTCATGCCCTCATTGTTCTGAACTTCTGGCAAGCTGTGATGACACAGTGGTGGCTTTTCTTTCTTTTCCTCTCTTATTCAGTTTTTTGGTATTTAAAATGGCTATTTTCGCAACCTTTCCAGTGCGCTTCTGGACTGATGCTCCTCTATATCTGTGCAATTTGAAAGTAGCCTTTTACGTGATCTAAAATTCTGTTGTAGTTAGCCTTGACCATATTTATTAGAATTTTTTGCGCGCTTTTTTTTTTTTTTCGGATAACTTAACGGGAATAAACTCAACATTCTACGAAGGTGAGTTGTGCTTGTAGTTTATATTACCGTATTTACTCGAATCTAAGCCGATGTTTTTTTTTTTAAAGAACGATGTGCGAAAGTGGGGGGGGGTCGGCTTAGACTCGAGTACAATTAATAGGTTTTTTTTCTTTTCTGGCCTTGCGAATTTCGGGGGTCGGCTTAGAATCGGGGCCGGCCTAGATTCGAGTAAATACGGTATATGATGATCATCAACATGGTGGCAGGCTTTAGTTTTCTTTAAGAAGGCGGGTAACATTACAATCAGGTGCCTTTTTATTTTGAGCTCGCGAAAAATCGGGTGCACATTAGACTCTAAGTAAACGCAGTAATTCAGCATTCAAAATAATTAATTGTTGGGCTAGTTGGTTCAACATATCTGAGTTGGGAGAGCGAAGGCTTGGCAGGAAGGACAGGACGACACAGAAGAACAGACACTCAACTATCAACCAAATTCAGCATTGCCAGGAGGCAGCGTTTCATATAAAGTACCATCTTGCGTATGAGTAGCTCGCATTCATTTATCCAAGCTTTCAACTCGGTACCTGCCTCAGCATCTGTACAATTCGCCTAGGAAGTCTTTCAGAAACTGAGGCGACTGCAAAGATGTCTAGGCACTTAGGGCAGCCTTAGGTATAAAGTTTGGAAACAAAAAGAACATACATGATTTTGCTCTATGTGCAAGTACCTGGCAGTGCTGTAGGTTTTTTACCATATAGCTGTCATTTTAACGCATCTAGCACTGTTTAGTATTAGAAAGGCTACTTGCACATTCAGTACAGTTTCTGTCTTGTTATTTTTCTTTTTTTTTTTCTGCATTCGAACGTAATTCTAATATTTTGTAAGATCGGTTGCATTTATTATGTCCCAGTTACATTGGGCAGTCTCGGTAATGGTCACGCTCTGTTAATATAAAGTTTTTCAATAAAAATTGCTTCCGCTAACAAGCTGCAGAATGGAATCAGTTGCAGTTAAGAAACTTGACCCTATCTGGGCTCGATCGCGATCGAAGGTGAACCTCGTGTGACCGGGATGTCATCATTTTTACTCTTGCCTTCATCACTGCCATGTCTTGATTCTTTGTTGCTTGCTTGTTGCCTGCTTTCTTTTCTTTTGTTGCATTTAGTTTACAACATCCTTTGTCCCGTTCTTCTTACCGCTATTTTTTTGTTTCCTCTTTTTTTTTTTTCTTCCGTTTCCTGTGTCCTCTAGCCACCCTTATTCAGTAGATCCGAGGCAAGTAGCACATTCTGCTTGGGGTTCATTTTTCTTTTCTCTTGGACAACCAGGTACTGTTTAAATGTGCCTCAATTTGAACACGCAGTACAAGAAGCAGAAAACAGTGCAGGTGCCCATGCTGTTAATCTGTTTCTAGTCACTGCACGTTTCTCAGGTTGCTTACGGTTTAGTGGAACAGCACTTTTCTCAACAGGTCTCCGTTTGCGGAGTGTCAGTAATTTGGACGTTGATGAAAGGGACATTCCTCATCAGTTTTAATTGAAAGGGTTGCTTAGAAATTGAGCAGGTGGCTATAAGCATAGCTGGAATAGCTCTAGTGGTCCACGCTCATGTTATGAACAAAGGGCACACTTGCTCAAACCTTTGTTGAAGGCTTCAGAGTGTTGAACATGTATAGCTGCTAGATGCGTAAGGCCATCAGCATAACAGAGGCACCGAAGGCTAATGTTGAAGGAATATTAACTGCTCATTAAATTTTCTTGTCATCTGACTGCTTTCGTGTTGAGATTACTTAGTCGCAGAACATAGCTACTACAGGAGGGGTGCAGTTTCCTGTAAGCCATGAGAAGTGGGGCTTGTCTTACAGGCTACTCCATGTGGCTACTCTTAATATTGCCGGCAGGGCAGTGTGAAAGGGTAGTAGCCTCACCAAAAGCTGTAGTCTCATTTGAGATGACATTTCAGAGTTGCAGCATAGATCAGTCACCTCGGCTCTTGTGTCTAAATTTGGTAGGCAGTGTACATTCTTAATGCCTTCATGTTTTTGCTGCATTACTGGGATTTTATGTAACTTTTCATTTTATTATGCTATGTAGGTTTGTGGAAATGAGGTGTACTGCAGTGTTCAATGTGTGTAAGGTAATTGGAAAGCCATTAGATGCATGCAAGCCTTTTACGAATTGTAGACATGCTCTCATTGCTCCGATTAACTATTTTAGATTATCAAATGAAAGCTCTGTATAATCGTGTTGGCCAGTGGCATTCTGCAAATGAATTGTGTGCCTAAGAGTTACACTGCTGCCTGTAGACATGTAGGGAGATAGTAATTTGTGCTTCATTGAAATTATTTAGAGCAAACATTACAGCTCTGCTTGTGGAGCATTTTATTTCAGTGTAGGTGTCTTGCATGTTATGACACCGTAGATTTGCATGTCTGTTCTTTGTAGTGCTACTTCTGTGTGTTTTGTGAGAATCCTTTTCTTTCTGTGATAGTTGACATCCTCAAGTTCTTTTCTTTTTTTTTTTGTTTCGGTTCTTCCATAACAGGAGTATGTTGCCTGCATCATCATCTATGCCCTCCAGGTACTCAAATTTATGGACTCGTAAAACATTCTGGAATGGGGTTGGTTGTCGCACTTTAATTGGCTCATTCGATGCATCTACTTCTTCTGTTTTGTTTTTAACCCTCGACACCCATGTATGTGATGTTTATAAGTTGCTTCTGGCCCTTTGGCTCACTACTTGGGATTACGTGCAAACGCCAGGTGAAATTTTTGTGTATTGTAAACCACCAGCTCGCAAGGTTGTTGTGGCGTAGGCATTCACTACAGCTGTGTTGTTCACAAGCCTCTGCATTAATGCTTAACTGTGCTCGGTCAGTCTTGTAAGACATTTAAAACGATTTGGCCAGTGTTTCTCCTTGGAGCATGCCAGCATGTGTAACATTAGCTTTTAAAAGTAGCTTTGTTAGTTGGGATTTGTTGATGGTGTCGTGCCTCTGCTGTGCTGTAGTAGTTCTTCAGCTGCAGTGTACAGCAGAATGTTAGTCTTGCTGCATGTATGTAGCCTTGTATCTTGCCGACACGGTGCACTGCTCTGCAGCATCCATTGACACCACCAGCAAAGCCCTTAATCAGTATTCTTAGTTGCTTCTGTGTAGACTGGCGCTGCCTTCTCTGTTGCATGGTTTGATACACATTACCTTTAGGTCTCCTCATTTTTTATAGCTGTGGAAGTCTTGTTTCTGAGTAGAGGTTGCGGAGTCAGCATGCCGCGACTGAAGGTCGCGGAAGTTCCTTAGGCCGCCATTTCAAGAAGTTTAATTGTCCTTAACAGTACGTTTCACAGACCAGCCTGAGAAAAGGAAATTGACAACCACCGGTTTGTAGCATGAAGCCACAGGGAAATCCGTATGGATTTTTCGGAAAGAAAGCTTAGTTGCCGTAAAGCTTTTCTGGTCTGGGGATTGAACCCAGTATCAACGCCTTTTGGGGTGGTTGCTCTACCATCTGAGCTAACCAGGAAGCTAGCACTTGGCAGCACGAGGGCGAATTAATCGATTTGCTGGTATTCTAGGAGTTTGATAGCAATATACCAATCAAGCTAGACCTGACAGCAGCAATAACATGCCATTATAATTTGGCTGTACCAGTAAGCTGATACCTGCTTCATCCAAGGCACATGCACTTTGCCGAGAGAAAGAGAATGGGAGATACGAACGGCGTTGCTTGCCACGTGCACACAAGACAGCTGCTGCTTTTTGCCTGCTTCACTGCCTGCCATTGCATTGTTTTCTTAATTCAAGAGCCTCGAGAGCAGGGCGCACATTTCAGCACAACTATTGGCAACATCTGAAAGTAAACCTTTTTTTCTTTAGAAGCTACAGTTTGAACGGGTAGGTCTAGTGCCTTGTTGCGAGGGCCTTGAAATCGTAGGCTTCGACACAAGCAGCATAAAACCGTGACTCGCAAAATTAAGCACGGCAATGGAAGTTACAGTGGCATGTTTGATTGACACATATTCCTTTGTGCAACATAGGGTTGCAAACTACTGCTTTACAAGATCTGTTGATCGAGCAATTTCTTAGTAGTGCTTGAGCACGTTCTGCACAGTGTCAGTATGCTGCTTGGAATGAGCGGGAAAGCAGTAATTCTTAGCAGTTAGGCCGTGTATAATCTAATTTTAAGAGTATAAGTTGGGAGTACAGTAAATGGCCTGCTGGCTTTGCCTGTGTAATGGCGACAGTGCTCACCGTGTGCTCATCACAGTGTAATTTTGTTCCAGTTAGCATTCTATGTTCAATGCTTTACGCTTATTCTAGTTGACTTTTATTAGTGCCGTGTATACTGTCAAGTAGGATACCTTAAGGGGAGACGTGGGTCTTGAAAAAAGTTTTTTTATTAGTTAGGTTAACTGAATGAAATTTAGTACACTTATTCAGTTTTTTTCTGCAGATTCCAAATCTTCAAGTAGATTTTTATTATCTGCATTAGAACAAAAGATATGCAATTTCTGAGAGCATATTTCTTACGGTACTTTATGGCAACTTTGCTTTGTCGAACACAAAAACAAAGTATGTGGCAAGACTTCCAGAGAGCTCGTCTAGCCGATGATGCTAATTTTATTGTTTTCATCGAACTTCGGATGCAAAATAAATGCATGCAAATATGAGTGAAAAATTCTTGCTTCATACACTTTATGATTATCGAGAATTATCATTTGGTAAACAACATTATAAGAAAATAAATGGCATCATCGGCTAGATCAGCTTTCTGGCAATCTTGCCACATACATTGCTTTTGTGTTTGAAGAAAAGAAGTTGCCAAAAATCCCCGTAAGAAATGTGCTAGAAAATGTTGTAGAAATAGAATATCTTTTGTTCTAATGCAGCTATTAAAAATCTACTCACAGATTTGGAATCTGCAGAAAAAACTGAATAAGTGTATTAAATTTCATTCTGTTCACCCAACTATTAAAAACACACTTTTCAAGACCCACGTCTCCCCTTAAGCTGTCTGTGAAACAACTCAACAAATCTAAAAAATGCTAAACCCCCACAATGAGAAAAGGGGGCTTTTGTGTCAGATTCTGGCAGGACTCTTAAAAGATTTGGGACTAGGTACGCGTAGCTATGCGTCTCTGAAAGGTGAGGGAAATATACCGCTTAGTGGCAGGCACGTTGGATTGCGAATGCAATTTCATATTTTCGCGAGGGAAACCAAATTAATGTCCGCTTGGCATTGATGCATTTGAAAAGTCCAGAGAAAGTACACAAATCTCGAGGTTTGTAAAGTGCTAGAAAAAGACCTTTTTTTTTTTTTTTTTTACTTTTGCACTGTGTTCACAAAAAGCAGCATGGGTGGCGGTTGTTTGTGGCATCTCTTGTGAAGCATGCTGTCTTGTCCTGTGCCACGCTCTTTCAGGCACAGTAGAGAGCAGCATGACAGGCGTGACATGAAGAAGCAAGGCTTTTCGGGCAACAAGTATATATACATTCGACTGCTTTCCTCCCGTGTGCTTACTAACCTGGCTTTCTGTTGGCTGGCTGTGTGTCGTCATTACTAACCGCATGCTCGCAGCTGGTGCACAGCACTTGCTTTCACGCCAACCGAGAAAAAAAAAAGATAGAGGAAATTGTACAATGCTTGTGGTTTGAGGTGCACTTTGGTGCAGCCGAGTGGCAACAGATGCCCTGACTTGTTCTGTTCTGTCAAGACCTTGAGGCCAAGTCCTGTGCACCAGAACATTAGGCAGACAATAGGTCATGTTTCGGTTGCATAGCTGCCAAGTCTCCATGAGGTTTTTAGAAATTCAGTTCATGCTAAAAATGAGCTCAGTTAATAAGAATGCTGCGTCAAATTTTAGTGAAACTAAAATTTTGTTTGTGATGGACTTCTGCTCACTAGTCTCATACCATATGAACCTTTACAGTTATTCAGATTTTTTTTTTCGTAATTTTAATGTCGGCAGGCATGCATCACAAAAAAAACTGCTGCAGCAGCTTCAGGTTCTCATAATGAACCCAGTCATTAAGATATGGTGTGGCTTCTTATTTACATCTAAAAACAAGAATTGAGATGCCAGTCTTGAATATTTAAAGTTGGTCAATTCAATTAACAGGTATGCTTACATCGTATGAGTCATTTCTATTGACTGAGGGGCCATATAAATAAGGTAACACAAGCAGGGTTAAGAATGGCTCTTAGCTTGAAACAACAGGACCTATTCTGCACAGCCTGCTTGAAAAACAACAGCAGTAATGAATGAAGCTAACAAACTGTTCAAGGACTGAAAATGTTTCCAAAGATTCATGTCAGTTAGCATTCCTGTCATCAAATGTGATATTAAAGGACATCTCCAGTTGCAACATCAGTATGATAGTGTTTAAGACGATAAGAAGGGGGGGGAAAGAGGTGAAATGTAAAAATGTAATGTTGATAAGTCGAGGACATGGCATTTGGCAAGCTTAGAAACAATGGTGTTACTTATGTTTGTCTTCATGGGCAAAGCCCCATTCACTTGCCGCAATCGGGTAGTGCTGCCAAAGTGGAGCTCTGTGTCGAGGTCATCTCTTTAGGAGCTGTTTACTTTGTCTGTGCAGTGCTCAGGGATTAAAACCCGATACTGTGGGTGGTGGCTGTAGGACCTAATTGAGTCACAGTGTGTCACAAAGGCTCTTGTTGTCATCGTATACTGTGCATAAAAAAGCATCAGCAGCCCCGTCCTCCTAGTGTCGTGTCCAGTCGCTTGGCACTGTGCACGCATGCATGGCTAAATTTGTGTGTGTGTGTTCCCGATATGGTTCTAACATGCATGGAAGATTTTCTCGACAAAAGCGCTTCATAGGTTGCACATGCATTCCATTTGCTAATCTCAACACTGTTCCGCCATTATCAAGCAGCATTGCAACGGGCAGTGAACTGCTTAGGGCTTACGTGCTCACTCTGCTACCTTCACACTCTCCACGAGTGCCACTGCAATTACAATTTGTGCAACACTGAAACTGTCAAACAAAAGGTAAACGCAAGTCGAATGAAAAGAGACCAAGCATAGGAACGTTATGTTTGCTAAAAACAATAAGAAGCATGCGCAACCACGCTAGGGCGTTGTCTGTAAAGCCTCGTAGCACTTGGTTTAGGTATCTCAACTGAAAGGACTTGTTGCTGAAATTGGTTGGCGTGACAGCTTATTATATAGACGTGCGTGACAGCTGGCAGTAGGGTTGTGTTAATTGGGGCATCTGTAGCCGTTACAGTTCATGTGGATCTGTGCCATTACTCATGGCAATTTTCTTTCTCAGTCAATCCTTCGGTGGTCCTAAAATTTTTAAAGGTATTGAGGACAGTGTTCTGGCAGAATTCAGGTTTGCAGTGTTGTTAAGGGGGGAAGTGGGTTTTTAAAAATCATCAAGATTACCTTTACCAAATTTAATGAAACTGCACAGTCTTGTTTAGTTTTCTTTGCTGATTCCAAATACGCAATTATTATTCAAATATGTCCGTTAGTTCTGAAGTTAATTAAAATTAATTAGCATTGTTTCCGGGAACAATGGAGCAAGAACTACTCATCAATCTTGCTTTAGGCACATAGCCGGATACTAGGAAACATGAGCTTCACAGGGGTAGGAATACTTTTTTTGATGTGCAAACTATTAATAGTTATACAGCATATCAAAGCTTTCTGTTCAAGATGTGGCTAGTTAGTTGTTTAATGCACAGACAATTAAAAAAACATTGAAATTGAATACAAAATTCTGCTGCTAACCCTGTTGGCAATACTCATGTAGCTCAGTAGTGCAACAAGAATTACAATTCTAGGTGCTTTGATTACTGAAAGACCACTACCGAAAGGCTGCAAAGAGTCAAAAACTCAGGTTTTGAGAAAATGCAGAAAAGCAAATTATGCCGATTTTGAACCTCATGCAACACAAAATGTTAAAATTTTTTTGTTAGATGATTAGTAGCCACCAGGGATATAACCTGCATGAGTACTGCTGCAACATACATCATTCAACAGCCTCATAGCATCAAGAGCTCCATTTTTGTGCTTTTTTTTTTTTTCATTTAGAATATAGCCTGTTTATGTGGTATAAATTGATGCTGTGGCCGAAATATCAATCCAAGGTGTAAGAAACTTGGTCAGTACTTGCGGCAATGCCTGTATGTTACAAAAATGCTGTTTAAAAAAAACTGATTTTTTCATGATTTTACATCTTGAAAGACCAGTGTCCCCCCTTAAAAGGCACCCACAAGACAGGGCAACTGAAGCACATAATTTGCAGCTTGCACTACAACGTATGCGCCTGGTAATGGCGGGCTTATGACTGGAACTGGTACCATGTGCAGCCTATGTGTATCAGCTACGTTGAAGCCATCTGGTTTCGACTCATTTCACCCATCTGGGCAAAGTGCATACTAACTGCGAATTTGCAGTATGGCCCATCACTCATCTACTCATTTTTTATCTGACACATGCAGGCAAGACCCGCTGAATCCTCCCATCAACGAGTCCGAGTTCGAAGAGATTATGTCCAGAAACAGGACAGTGTCGAGCAGTGCCATTGCCCGTGCCGTGGCCGATGCCAGCACAGGCAAGTGCTTGAAGCCTCGGCCATTGTTTTGTGCCTTTAGATCGTTTGTTTAAATTACAAGCGTGTGTATGCAAGTTAAACATCCAGGGAAGTGCTAGGTGATATTCGAGTGTTGCTTGTGGCGATAGCCCCTTGTCGGAACCTCCTTATTTTCTTAGATCAAAGAAATCTTGTTATTTGGCACTTTTCTGGTGTTCACGCATATTAGTTGCAAAGTGTTGAGCCTTCTATGTGCATGTTGCCATAGTTGTACAGGTCTTGGTATTTGTCATGCATTTGTGTTTTTAGCCTGTATAGCTCCACTTGGCTCGTTCTGTAATTGTGCTGTAAGATAGAATGTGTACAAGCTACTAAATTATCGACGTAATAATAATTTAGGCAGTAGTCGTGAGAAAACAAGATCGTTGTTGCTGGTTCGGGGGTATGCGCAAAGCGTGCACCTTTTTTAATAGTGCCGGTTGTGTGCTTGTCTCATTGCAGGTGAATTTGCCAGTGCCATTGAGACTCTGGTGACGGCCATTTCACTCATCAAGCAGTCTAAAGTGGCCAACGATGACCGCTGCAAGATTCTGATTAGCTCTCTGCAGGACACCCTGCATGGGATTGAGTCAAAATCCTACAGCACAAGGTGAGCTTCACTCGAATCTGCTGGTCAGGGCTTGCACTATTGATGTCGAAGGACTTCTGGTGTGTCTTTTTCTTACCTTTTTTATTATTTTACATTTGCTTTATGTTTGTACATTATGGATACAGAGCCTAGACGTCTAAATTTGTCAGCACGGCAGTTTAAGCTTGACTTGGTACGCAAATTTTCAGGTTGTGCAAGTACAGCAGGTCGGTTCAGTTTCTTGGCTCGCGTGATCCCCATAAACATCCCAGCGAGTACTCGAGCTTTTGTGATTTTGATCATTAAATTTGCCTACGCCTAGTCACCTCACTCCAATAGCAATGTGGAATGCATAGAATGCGTACAGTGGAACTTCGATTATACGTCCCCCGGTCCTGCGACGACCCGCGTTTTACGACGAATTGGCTTGGTCCCGGCAAAACCCCATAGAAATAATGTATTAAAACCTCAATTGTACGACGCAATTTTACGCCGGCCCCGCCTCGTACGACGCTTTGCTGGACTGTCCGAGAAAAAAAAAAGACCTACGATGACGCGGGCTGGCACGCAAACACACTGCGGCCGGGCGAAAAAAAGTCGGGAAACCGAGGAACCGAGTTCGTATCCGCGCTGCCACCACAGGGCCTCTTCAATTTTTCGACACGCGGTCGGCCATAGCTAGCCAGAGCCAACGTTGGCCGGAGCCAGCCGGAGCGCATTCGTTTTGTCGCATTGCACTGCGCACTTCCGTTGTCGCCTTTTTTTTTTTCTCTCTCTCTTCTTTGGGTGGTTTTGTAGTGACCGTGACCGTTGTGAGCAGATAACATGGCAGATAATCTCGAGATCGCTTTCTAGTATACGATAACTTTCACTACATTTCGTGTCGTTATACCGGACGTGTTGAACGGCGATTGTTGAGCCAATGTTTGCGACAGCCGCGGGAACCGGACTCGCCGCTGTCTAGCTACCAGAGGGCTGGGGCGTTTTAGCCGCTCGCGATTGGTCGAAGCTTGCAAATCGAATAGGCCTACTGCCGTGCTGCCATTCAGCCATTCCTTCACGTGTTTGCCTCATCGGTTGGTTGTGCTGCGCCGCAGCTGCTGTGTCCACGTGCAAAATTTTCTGTGTTCGGTCATTGGTGTGCGAGGAAGCTTCGAACTTTTGGTTGCGAGTGCTGCGTCTCGCAATGTCGCGGAACCGAAAACCGCTGACGCTCGGAGAAAAGCTTCGCATAATCGAGGAGGCAGAGAAGCGGAACGGAGCAACAAAGGCCAGCATTGCCCGCGACCTGAAACATTCCCGAGTCGTCGCTGAAAACGATCCTCGCGAGAAGGACAGCATCCTACTAAATGCGGCAAAGTTCGGCCTGAACAGGAAGGCCGCGAAAGATGGCAAATATGCTGCCATGGAGAAGGCCCTCGTTGAGTGGTTGCGTCAGGCCCGCAGTTCAGCAATCGCCGTGGATGGCGCAATTTTGAAGGAGAAGGCTGAGACAGTTGCATTGCGCTGCGGCATTGACGACTTTAAAGCCTCCAATGGCTGGTTGGATCGCTTTAAAAAACGCAGTGGAGTTGTGTACAGCCGCTGCTGTGGAGAGAGCGCGTCAGTCAGCTCCGACACTGTAGAAAAGTGGACTGCATTGCTGCCGAATTGATACGGGAATACAAACCGTCCGACGTGTTCAACGCAGACGAAACTGGATTATTTTATAATATGCAGCCAGAACAGACATTGGCATTCAAGGAGAGAGCTGTCACGGGGGTAAGCGAAGCAAAGAGCGTCTTACCGTATGGCTTTGCGCTAATGAAGACGGCTCTGAAAAGCTTCCTGCCCTCGTGATCGGCAAGTTTGAGAAGCCGCGATGCTTCAAGAATTTGAAAAGGCTGCCGTGCCAGTACACGTTCAACCGGAAAGCCTGATGACGGCTGCTATGTTTTTCTACATATCTGCAGCAGCTGGACTCAAAATGGGGCTAAGAACAGAAAGATTCTTCTTCTGCTTGACAATGCGCCATGCCATCCATCAGATATGTCGCATTTGAGAAATGTGAAAGTTGTATTTCTGCCCCCCAATTGCACTAGCCAGCTGCAGCCACTTGACGCTGGCGTCATCAAGTGCATGAAACAGAATATCGGAAGTTTCTGGTTCAGCGTCGGCTGGCGGGCATGGAACGCAAGCAGTTGGATAAGAAGCTTTCTGTGCTTGACGCAATGCACTACATTGCTAGTGCATGGGACGCAGTCACGCCAGAAACCATCGCCAACTCCTTCAGGCACTGCGGCTTTAATAGAAGTGGTGCTTGTTCTAACCAGTGAAGCTGCACTGCCTGTTGACGATGAACCAGAGTTCGGCAGCCTGGAGCTGCCTGATCTTTCGCGGACTATGTTGGTGCCGACGACGACGTTGCAGTGTGCAGTGAAGTGTCGCTGGATGACATTATCGAAACTGTGCGTCCCGACACTGCGGGAACTTCCGACGAGGAAGAGATGGACGACGCTGCAGAGGCTAGCGTGTCCGTTCCGACTTACGCGGACGTGTTGTGCTACGTCGACCACATTCGGCGGTTTGCTTGCGCACCGCGATGAGATCGGCGTCTTGCTGCCAGATGTTGCAGCTATCGAAAGAAAGCTGATGCGTCGTGGCTGGGCAAACTCTCAGAAGAAAATCACAGATTTTTTTAAAAGGTGAGAAGTAAAGGTTCGTTCACACCTCCGATAAAATGCGTGGTTGTCATTTTTTCAATTAATTTAATCTACGTTCCTCGGAGCAGCGTACGTTTGTGCCGCGGACTTTCTTAGGCATTATGTGCCCGCTGTTGTGGGGCAAAAATGACCGTCACTGCCTATATTCTCGGTTTTTCGATTATACGACGCCCGGATTATACGACGATTTTGCGCGGTCCCCTGAAAGTCGTATAATCGAAGTTCCACTGTACCATACCACATTGAAAATGCCCGTTTTCGGCCTGCCCTAGTAAGGTCTAGCAATTCACTTGTGCCCAATTCAAATGTGCCCTCTGTACCTTAAGGGGGGACGTGGCTTTGGAAAACCAACTTTCTTATAAATTAACAGATGTTGATGAAAATTGGTACAAATATTCAGCATGTCTCCCTGCTGCTTCTAAAAAAGTTTCAGAGTGATATCTTCAGAACTTTTTATTCAATTAAATTTTTACTTCTTGCATTTTCTTGCACTTTGCGCAATGCCTGGAGAGTTTAAAAAAGGACTAGAAGGCTAGGTGAATATTTGTTGCATAGCTAAATGCACGCTGAGTGTCATGACATTCTTGCTTTATTTTTTTTGCAGCACAATATTCTTGCATTGCGATTCTTTTTGACACCTTCAAATCGGACACACTCTTGGGATGAACGAGTAGTCACTTCGTAAAATTACAAAGCGTCAAAGTGAGAAAGAAAGAATGTCACGACATGCATTGTAGTCTAAGAAACATGACAAAAGAAATGGAGTCAAAATAGGCCAAACGGTTAGGAAGAAAATGGCTGCGCAAACTTGGCAGGCAGGCAAAAAGGCACTTTTGAGAAAACGGCTCTCGAAGTTTCACCTTGCGTCCAGTGATCTGGAATGCACCAGGATCATAGTTTTGGTGTTCTTAGTGATGTGAGGTCTCTTGAGCATTTGGTGCTTGCTTTGGTGCACTTTTGATGCCTTTTTTTCCCGTGTGGCATCCTTCTCTGCAGCTCATTGAATGGAGTGCTTCCAGGCTTCGGGCCAAGTGATGCACAAAACTCTCTATAAGCATGGAGAGTGCCAGTATTATACTTGCAGACTGCCTCATTGACAGCTGTTTCGGCGGCAATCAGTGAAGCGTTTAGCTCTTCTGGTAGAATTGACCAAACTACCGAATGAAGACTCTCGGCCGCATTTTGACTTTTTTTCTTTTTTTTTTTGGCAACAGCCGAGCAACTGAGGGTGGTCAGGTTTTAGTAGACTGGCAGCAATGCAGTGCTGCCAATTTATACGTGTGCGGTGGTGGAGCCTTGCCTTCAGCTTCTGCAGCACGGTACTTGCACCAGCTCAGGGACCCAAGTGGGCAGAATTCATGGCGTGGCTCCTCATCTCTCGAGGTGACATGATGGAACGTTGCCATTATGGCCTTTTGCATGTCATCAATGTCAACGTTGTCACGGATAGCCATACCATAACCAGTCAGTCTTTATATTAATCAGGTCTTGAGTCAGGCCGGCCCATCCTCCAAGTGGTTGATCTTTTTTGCTTCTTGATACAGGTGTTGGCAGAGCTGTACCCATCCTCTTTTTGACATGATTTATACAGTCTTCTTTAGCCAATGGAATAAATCCGTATGTTCTTCAGAAAGAGTCAGGGAAGTATCACTGTCTCCATCAAACATTGGATGTGTGTCGGAGGTCATTCTTTCCAGTGAGCTTCTGAATAAAATTAAGGTGGGGGTCGTGGCATTCAGTACCAACTTTCTTATTCCTTCGTAGTTTTCATGAAAATGGGCACACTTATTGCAAACATTCTGGGATGAAATATATGAGCAGTTTATTCAATAACGCGAGTTGGTCAGATATACATTCAACTCCCTGCTTCACACACGCCACGCTCATTTGCAAACCTCGCCTGTGATGCGTTTCGTCATCCACTCGGTCGCGGAAACGGTAATTTGCGAGGCTTTCGTTATTTTAGAAGATTCATCAGAGCTAGCGGCGATACCAAGCACGAATCCAAGCGTGCCTAAATTGCATCACCAGCGCCTTCTTTCATGCCGATGTACTCGGCCGCGGGGTCCGGGAAGTCGCGCACTATATGCTGGCTGGCGGCATTCGGTGACAATACGCAGTGCTCAGCCGCGGCGACGAAAAATCGGCTGCGCGTAACGTACTTGGTCTCTCATTTTGCGGCGCCGACGCGCGAAATTGCTAGCCGCTGCTCGGAGCGGTCAATGCGCGACGAGCTTGACCGGGAGTCCGCTGCCGATGCGTAAAGTGCCCATCCGCACTTTCGAGTAGCCAGCGGACGATGCGATTTGTTGCTTGCGACGAAGCACAGTGCGGCTTGTCCGCTAGCGCAATGTCCGTGCCCGCAAAGTTCGGATTCGTCTCGTAAACCAGCGCCGTAAGCGGAGTTAGGCCTAGCCACTGACTCCGAGCAGCAAGCTCGGTCGCGGTGTGCGTGGCCGCGGTGCCCGATGTTTCAAAGCACGTCATGTTCGATCGCGAGTACAAAGAGTAGTCCCGCGAAGTTCTTCGTCACGGAGGACGAAGTGCTGACAAGCTGAACTACCCGAGACGCGCATCTGCGATGTTCGCGACGAGCGCGGCACGCTATCGTCTATCGTACACTGATGACGGCGCTTCCGCTTGCAGCTGTCAAACTACAGGGTAATCATATTCTAAATTATCGTCGACCCGTGTACACAGAACGAGACGCGGACGCGTCACTAAGTAGCGTGATTTTCGACAGTCGTAACATCAGGTAACATCGCGACGCGTAAGCAGCAGACGACTGTCCTCTCGAAGCGAGCATCGGACCAATGGCGAGGCGTTCTGGAGCAACATGGCGGATGCGGCCAATCGGAGGCCTCGAAACGACCTTCAGAGATTTGCTTTTTGTGCGCTTGTTTTTAAAGGGAGGCGCCAGCTGAGGCGGGGAATTTGAAAAGGAAGAAATGCCCTTACGGCAGCTCAAAATGGCGGCGCCGGTTGTACCGTTGCGGAGGCAGAAATTTTTGAAACCGCACTGTTTTTTTGCGATCTCCACAATAATTTTCGACACTCAGCCCGCGCAACTAATTTTTAAAGCACTTCTAGGTGGTTTTCAGTGAAGATATTTGGAATCGGATAGAAAAAGGGCTACAGAAACCGAAAATGTGATTTTCAAAAAATCGATTTTTTTGCGATTTTGCGCGATACGAAAGCCGCGTCCCCCCTTAAGAACACAGTTGAACCCACTTATAATAGTACTATTCAAGTGCTGCTAAAATTTCATCATTATATAAGCGATAACTGTTACTGTGTTGGGCAGCAGAGCTTCTATTACTGTATGTACATATTGCCGTCCTTTTCCTTTCCACGTACGCACCCAGTAGCCAGATTTAATTGTTAAAACAGATGATATGGTACGGGAACATGGTTGCAAGCAGTTTATTTCGCCATAAGAAACACATGAATGTTCACTGAGCAGTGGTTGCTCTTTTGTTATGTCTAATATAGTGTTAAAACAGGTATTCTTGTAAGTGGTGTCAACTGTACTGCCTGCACTGTGCTACCATATGTGAAGCCAAAACTGCATTCACAACAGCCTGCCACGAGTGCCATCACAAGGTGGTTACGGTAATGAGTTCCTGAATAGCGTGGCAATAAAGGTGGTATCTTACGTGATAAGCAAGCAGTCTTTGCTTTTAGAGTTCCACAACATTAATGTGCAGTGGTCTTTTCAGCTACGATTCTGTATCACAACTGTTGCAGAGTTGGTTCAATAAACAAAGAACATCAGATGTGTGATGTACTGTATGAAGGACTTGTTGTGGTCCCCAACTTCTCAATTCCCGTTTCTGCTGCTTTGAAAAAGGAGATGCAGATACAACAGCTGGAACTTACTCACTACAAAGCTTCATTAGTTTTGTACTTTTCAGCCCTCGGAGAAAGTGTGTGCGTATTATAATTGGGCAGGTACTACCAGACAATCCAGCAGCTTGTTCTGCCATATAATTTTACCAAGCTAGGAAAATCAACGTAATGTGTTGTTTTTTGGAAAGCAGTCGAGCATCATAACGCTTAGACCACCGAGGCG